>NC_064862.1:16401026-16449714 GCF_024139225.1 Suncus etruscus
GAGGTTCGATCCCCCGGTGTCCCATATGGTCCCCCAAGCCAGGAGCAACTTCTGAGCGCATAGCCAGGAGTAACCCCTGAGCATTACCGGGTGTGGCCCAAAAACCAAAAAAAAAAAGAAAGAAAAAGAAATACCAAAATGAGATAAAAAAGAATGATCAGTTACTAAAGTTACTAAAGTTACTAAAGTACAAAAAGAAGAGAGATAAATTTCTAGTAAGAATCAATGAGATAAGGTCTTAACAACAACAGAATGACTATCTTTTTGTCTTCTACAGTCAGTGCCAACATATCCATGTAAAATTTCATTATAGAATCTATAAAGTGTTTTTTCTATTAAAAGGAACCCATATATAGAAACCTGAAACTTATTCCAAAAAATTTAACTATGTTACATTTAGAACCAGTGGTCAAAAAATATAAATTATATAAATAAAAACATTTGAAAATGGAATTATTTTTTCATATATATCAGTAGCAGTGATAAATAGTATAAAATATATTGTTTAGGCGCGTGACTAGTTCAACTGATACTCTGTACATAAAGGGATGGATGTATATATCAAATGCTTTGAAATATATAATTTTGAAATACAAAGCTAATATTAGAAGGATAAGATTGATAAATAAAATTAGATAAAATAAGAAGATAAAATAAATAATACTATTCTTAAACCTCAACAGTCCAAGGTATTAGAGAAAAAGAAGAGGGACAGAGAGCTTTGTTTGGAGGCCACATGTGAATGTACTCATGGTTTTTTTCCAAGATCTGTGCTCAGAGACCACTATGGGCTGGATTGAAGGCATCAGATGCCAAGAGGCGATGCCTGCTACATGCAAGGCTATGTGCTCTATGCCTGCTATGTGCAAGGCAAGTGTTCTAAAGCTGTTCTAATTGTTCCAAGGCTATATTTTCATACTCATCTGAATAAATAAGACATCAAAATAAAATGGTTAAGTAAATTAGGACCCTAAAATAGATACTTTTCATGAAAGGGGACCTTGAAACAGCAATTAAACCTATAGTCTGTTTTAACCAATCGTTAAATTTCCCAGGAGAAATTAAGTTTTATGTCCAATTAGGTATGTGACCTAAATGTGTACTATCAGAGTAACTCAGCATGCTGGTTTTAGGGAACCATTATTTTTAAATGTATCATAGAACTGGATAAATAATACAGCAGGGAAAATGCTTGTGCTCCACACAGACCATTCTAATATGTTCCCCAGCATCACATGTGATCCTGAGCCCCATCAGGTATGATCGTTGAGAATGGAACTAGAAGAAATCTCTGAACATTGCTCTGTGGACAAAAATCCAAAAGAAAGAAAGAAATGCCCCAGATCAATGGAAACTACTTTCAAAGAAATAGATTGATAACAAACTATTTTTAAAAAACATAAGTCACATTCAACTCCCAAAAGAAAAAATACAAACTATACAAAAATAAGACATTATACAAAAACATCAGCAAGCATAAGAAAATAATTAACATTGAAACTATAAAAATAATGTAAGTACTTTGAACTTAGTGTGCATTGGTGATTAAAAAAACCAAGATATTGGAGACAAGAGACAATCAGAGGTTAAAGTCCCTGTCTTGCATGTGGCCAACACTGACTTGACATGGCACCACATTCTCCTCCAAAGAATGCTGGGAGTAGCCCAGCATTGATGGTTCTATTTTTAAAGTACTTATCAAAAAAACATTCAAAAGTGTAACTCAGGGTAAGACATGTAAGCTGGAAAATAGAATTACAAAAATTAAAAATATGAGTGAAATATGGTAGGGCAGAGATCAAGGTGATTCAGGTACCTTGGTGGTGTTAAGGAAGAACAGAACTAAATATCCGGGGTCAACAACATAAAGTCCTGAGACCCAAACATTAATAACCAGCCTTCAAAAGGTGTTTTTAAGATGAAATCTGGGAATTAGGGACTGATGAGAGAGGTAACTCTGAAAAGGTTAATGGAGGGAAAATGACATGGTGGTAGGATTGGTGCTAGAATACTGTATATCTAAAACAACTATGAATAACTTTATGAATCCCAATGCTTTAAATGGAAAAATTCAAAATATAATTAAATGATTAAAAACATTTAAAACCTTAGAAAGTCTAATATACCTTCATAGGCATTTTGGAAAGATTAATTGAGGAAATATTGGTAATTACAGACAGTAACAGAGAACTTCTAGAGCAGAAAATTATTCTACAACTTAAACTGTAGTAAATTCTGTGCAGGATAACGTAATTAATTTTCACAAGACACATAGAATAAAATGTCAAGATAAAAAATTAGAGAGGGGGGCCGAAGCAGTGGTGCAAGCAGTAAGGCGTCTGCCTTGTGTGTGCTAGCCTAGGATAGACCTTGGTTTGATCCCCTGGTGTCCCATATGGTCCCCCAAGCCAGGAGCGATTTCTGAGTGCATAGCCAGGAATAACTCCTGAGCATCACTGGGTGTGGCTGAAAAACAAAAAAAATAAAAAATAATAATTATAGAGGGGGAATGGAACAATACGCAGTGGGTAGGGTGTTTTACTTGTACACAGCCAACCCAGGTTCTATCCCCAGCATCCCATATGATTCCCCGAGCTTGTGTGGTGTAACCCTTGAGCACTGCTGGGAAATGGTCCAAAACAAAATAAAACAAACAAAAATGGAACAAAAAATATAGAAAGAGGACGGGAACAATGAAAGAGGGGCTAGGGTCTTGGCCTTGTATAAAACTGACCTGGATTCAATACCTAGAGTCCATATGGTCCTTCAACTCCCTTCAGGAGTGAGTTCTAAAGGCAGAGCCAGGAACAAACTGAACACCATCAAACAAGGCCCCAAAAGAAAACAAAATTAAATTAAACAAGGCTAAAAGAAAGAAAATAAAATTAAAGATAAAAATTTTGAATAGGGGGCCAATGGTGGAGGGAAAAGAAAAAAATTTCAAATACACTTGTATCTCTTGTAACAAAAATTATAACTGCAAGATTTTATATTTGCAGAAACAATCTAACTGCCCAAATAAATTGTAGTACATATAAAAAATGTGAGTTCCATTACAAAAGATGAAATTGTGCCTTTGTATGCAAAATGAATGGATCTTGGGATGATTTGGAAGTAAAATTAGTAGTGATAGACAATAAAAAATGAGATACAAAGAGTGAGATAATGACCAGATTAATTTATTCATATATATAATATGATTATCTAAAGCAAACTGGCAAAAAAATCACTAAATAATAAACTTAGTGAAAGCTTGGTAGCTTCCAGAGTAAAAGATAAGATAAAGGAAGAATGAGCACAGAGACTATCTTTCCTGATAGGATTACCTGGGAAGTTTGGTGTTGGCTATGATAAATCTTATACATGGACAGAAATATAAATATAACCCCTCAAACACTCTAAGGATATAAATCAGTAATAATTAATAACATGCAAATAAAGTTTAACTATTAGTATTTACGTTTGTTTTTACTTTAAATATAACACTTAGAAAATCATAGTAGGGGGATACAGCAGTAACTCAAAAGACTGGAACACATGTTGTATATGAAGAGGACCCCAGGTTGACTCCCAGACAGTTTTTTATTTTTATTTATTTATTTTTTTTGTTTTTGGGCCACACCCGGCGGGGCTCAGGGGTTACTCCTGGCTGTCTGCTCAGAAATAGCTCCTGGCAGGCATGGGGGACCATATGGGACACCGGGATTCGAACCAACCACCTTTGGTCCTGGATCGGCTGCTTGCAAGGCAAACGCTGCTGTGCTATCTCTCCGGGCCCAGACAGTTTTTTAATGTTGGTGGTTCCCAACACCTCTAGAGAAACAAAACAAAAAATTAACTCAAACAGTAATTATATAATATGCACTTTTACATAATGCCTTTCTGTAGATAAACACTTCCGTAGACATTGGTGTGAGAAAGGTCACTAGTTCACACAAAATAGTTCATAGTTAAGACTAAACCAAGAATCCTGAAGTATTAAAGTAAGTGCTTTTTGCATGCTACCAAAATGTCACTCAAGAGTCAAAAAGGGCCTTGCTAGAAATATGATGATTCATTGGTATCTATTACATTGATTATGAATGACTTGATCATTATAACACACATGAGATTCCATTCCAGAATGAATAATGTATTATTGATCTCATCCTATTTTATATGTATGCTATTTAAAAAAAAAATATATATATATATATATAAAGCTGTAGCAGAGCAGGTTATGGTCAAATGTGTGTTTAATCCCCAGGATCCCATATCAGGAATAATTTCTGAGTGCAGATCAAGAAGTTCCCCATGACCACTGCCTGGTGTGACACAAAAACAGAAACCTATATGTAAATATAAATACATTTATAATGAATTCTACATACAGAGACCACACACACCATCTTAAATATCAAATCCTCATCTTTCCTTTTGGGGTTGCTCACATATTTCTTATTACACACCTTTTTTTTCCCCAAGGTCTCTTTTCTCTTCCACTCTTCCCTGTTTTATTCTTGATCTGTACTTTCTGACCTCATTCATTACGGTCACTTAGATATAAAATGCTTCCTCTATTGATAAATTTTAAATCTCAAACTATAATCTAGATTTCAACTTTCAACTCCCCAAAACTATGCATTGCATTTTGGATGCTTCTATCTGCTCACTGACAATTTTTTCAACTTCCTCAATAGTTGAGTTATAACTAAAGTATATTCTGTATCTACTCTTGAGTCTCTAAAATATTTACCCAAAAATGATTTACTTCCAGTGCCGGAGCTGCGGCAAAAGTGGTAGGGCATTTGCCTTGCATGCACTGATCTAGGAAAGACCGCAATTCAATCCCCTGGCAGCCCATATTGTCCCCCAAGCCAGGAGTGATTTCTGAGCGCATAGCCAGAAGTAACCACTGTGCATTACCGGGTGTGGCCCCTCACCCCCCCAAAAAATAGATTTACTTCCTATTCCTTTCCCAATGTTGTCTAGTTTATACTTCCTGGGCACCAATAAGTGCACTGACCTTAAAATGAAATTTTAACTGTCAGAATAAAAAGGATAATATTGTAATACTTCACTGAGATTGTGTAAATTACTACCCAAAAGAAAAAATGCTCCTTTATTCACTCCTACTTTTTTATTAGTAAACTATTTACTTTCCTACCCTCCAACTCCTATACCAGTCTAAAAATCTCCTTTTCTTTCAGAAAAAAAATGGAAGTTAACAGATAATGTAGTCAACAAGGTACTCTTCATAACTTTCTGTTTGCAGGCTGAGAATGAAATGGGGGAGAAGTGTAATTATAAGATTAGTCATCTGCACAATAAATGTCCCTCTGTAATGAGTGGCAAAATGTCTCAGGAAAATTTAAAACTAATGTCCATGTCATTCTCTGAGAAAATTATTAGCTCTCTTAGGCTTATAGTTAACTAACTAGATCATAAAAACAGAGAGAGACCATTTAAATTCAGACTAAACTATTTCAACTGACATTGTCTGTTAGGGGTATTTTTGTTTATTTTAGGGTCACATCCACCTGTCTAGGGTGCTTGCCTTTAACACTGCCAACCAATGTTTGATCTGGGTATCACATATGTACACTAAACTTCACCAGGAGTGGTCACTGAGTGCAGAGCCTAGAATAAGTTTTGAGATTTTTTTAATATTTTATTTAAACACCTTGATTACACACATGATTGTGGTTGGGTTTCTGTCATGTAAAGAACACCCCCATCACCAGTGTAGCATGCCCATCACCAATGTCCCAATTCTCCCTCCTACCCACCCCACCCCTGCCTGTACTCTACACAGGTTTTCTATTTCCCTCTGACATTCTCATTGTTAGGATAGTTCTCAATGTAGTTATTTCTCTAACTAAGCTCATCACTCTTTGTGGTGAGCTTCATGAAGTGAGCTGAAACTATTTGAGCCACTAGATGTGCCTCCTCCACTCAAAAAAATGTACTCTGACTTATGCATAACTTATTTTTTATTATAACTAATAGATTTTTACCTATCAAACTGGCTATCTGTATGCATACTAATATTGTGAAACATAGATACTCACTTAATATATATGCATGCATAGACACATATCACCCATTTGATATCTTACTGTTTCTTAAGAAGCAACTAAAATCTTGGAATCTAAAACCCTTAAACAATGTCATTTGGGGGGCTAAAAAGATGACTGGTAACTCATGCTTTCTGAATAGCACATAAGTATAGAGATCAGATTGATAGGGGAACCAAGAACCAATGTGACTAGAAAAATAACTATCCTCTCCTAACTTTAAGGCAGAGGCTGTGTGGAGATTGAGTTCAATCACCAATGGCCAATGATTTATTTAGACATAATTAATAAATAAACATCTGCAAAAATCTTAATGGATGGGTGAACTTTCTGTCTAGTGATTATGGGAAGATATTTAGAAACTGCTATTCTCAGAAGAGGCATGGAAATAATAAGGTCTCCCCCCCCCCATGTACCTTGTCTATATAGCAGATTTACGTGGCCATTTCTGAGTTATTTCATTTTGTAATAAGCCAATAATCTGATATGAAATGGCATTCCTGGGGCTGGAGAGATAGAATAGCAGTAGGGTGTTTGCCTTGCATGTCGCTGACCCAGGATGGACCCTGGTTTGATCCCCTGGCATCCCATAAGGTTCCCCAAGCTTGGGTTGGCAATTGATGTCTAAAGTAATGGTGAAGATTTAATTAGTCAAGGCATACTTCTTCTATTGAAGAGGATCAAATGCTAACTTACTGAATACAGTCCCAGAATTAATTTGAATTTTAGGACATCCAACTGGCAAGGGTCAGTGTGGGTAATGGATAAACCAATCTTAGCAAAATTGTGCTTTTAATGACTTCATAATTTATTCAGGGCTAAACAAAAGACATAGGAGAGCTGAGTGCTGCCTGCGAGGTCTGACCAGCTTCATTCTTGTCAAATCTATGTTCTCATCTTTCAGCTTTAACAAAGTTCAACCTTACCCATGTGACACAACCCCCTTCAATCTCTCCCATGTTTTTCTCTCCTTTACTTTTTGTGATATTGCTCTTTCTGACTCTGGTTCCTTGGCATTTCTTTCAACTCAAATTTAAGTCTTTTATGTTCCAGCATCAATCTTATTTAATAATTTTCTCTCAGGAAAGTTGTTATCTTGCCGTAGCTTTTCTAGTTGCAACTCTTTCTTGAGTAACATTTTCAGATAAATATAACTGATTAAACACACTTTAGAAAAATACCAGGTAACAAAATATATAAAAACTTACAGAAAAATTTAAAACATAAAAGGCATCTAATTGAGTTATAATCTCAAGTAGAGAAATCTACAGGCCCCATAAACAAAAAATATTGTACAGAAATAAGAAAAAATGAAGCTAAAGTTTAATGAAAATTGGTTTTATACATACCTTGAAAACTGGCAAAAATGGAAAGCTGAGGAATTCAATTGTGGCTGCTGAAGGCAATATGAATATCAAGCCCCAAAAAGGAAAGCTGGGAAATATATATGTATGCAATGTATATACTATATATATATGTATATATATATGTATGTATATATATATATATATTTGTCTGTTGAGATAAATGTTAGTTGAAAAATAGAAATGTTAGTATGAAAAATATGCCCAACGGGGCCGGGCGGTGGCGCTGGAGGTAAGGTGCCTGCCTTGCCTGCGCTAGCCTAGGACGGACCGTGGTTTGATCCCCCGGCGTCCCATATGGTCCCCCAAGAAGCCAGGAGCAACTTCTGAGCGCATAGCCAGGAGTAACCCCTGAGCGTCACAGGGTGTGGCCCAAAAACCAAAAAAAAAAAAAAAAAAAGAAAAAGAAAAATATGCCCAAAAAGGAAGATATCAGAAAGCTATTGTTAATGTGTTTAATGTTTTTAAAATAAATATTAGCACTTGTGAAATAAAATTTAATAATTATAACACAAAAGCAGTTATAAAATGTATAAACTTTAGAAATACAATGTCACTTAAAATAAAAATCACAATAAATGTAATAAAAGGGGATTGAAGGACTAAATTGAGACCAAATTGGGCAAAAGAAAAGTAATTCTACAGGCTAAAGTGTGAATTGAAGTTAGATATAAGATTAATATAACCTTATACAACATTTAAAATAAGGAAATAAAGCTTGTGATCATAATAAAATTTAACCATATATTAGATTAGCACTACTTGTCAAGGAAAATGCCTTTGTAGTGAAAAGGGAAAATGAGAAGAGATTACTCCAAAATCGACAATGTCTAAAATGTTACAGAACTAAAAACCTCTAAACATCTAGTATTTAATCTAATCTGTCAAGATTTTAATAAAGGTGTGTCAGAATAAATTCAACTAAAACTAAAGATCACCAAAGAGGAAGAGAAATTCCAGGTTACCAAGGAGAAAGACGATAGCAATAAGGCAATAAATAACACTGATAGCATTTTATTAGCACTATTTGCTGTAATAGCAATAATATTGGCAATAGTTCTTAACAATGACAGCAATGATTGCTATTGATAGCAATAACACTGTGAGGTCAGTGACAGTGAGTACCAGAAGAAATTTTCATCACATCAAAGTACTAAGCAAAAATGACCATTAGTCTTTATACCAAATTACAAATCAAAATTATCCAAAAGACAGGGGAAAAAAAACTAGAAGTCCTGGAGCCATAGCACAATGGATAGAGTGCTTGCCTTGCATGCAATTCATCACGGTTTGTACATCAGCATAATTTAGGGTCCCCTGTCCCCCTCCCCACAGCAGGAGTGATAGTAAGCACTTTAGGGTGTAGCCCCAAAACAAAATGGAGACTTGTTCTATTGAACTGAGCTAATTAACCTAGGAGATGAGGTGAGTAACAGATGGGAGAGATGCCTGGGAAGCCAATACTCTGGAAGTGTGTGGGGTGGTGAGTTATGGACACTGTAAGTGATCATTGACAATATTATGAATAAAAGTACATCAATAAAAATTGGGGAGGAGAATTATCTAAAAATCAAAGCTTCTAGATAGTTTATTAGTCACAGAGACTTCCAGGTATCACCAAAAATGTCATAGTGTAGCAAGAACCCAATGGAAATCAAGAAAGTATTAGAAATATTAGCAATTTAATTGATGAAACATTACTAATAACCCAATCTTTGATACTATTATGATAGATTTTTCATTCATTTTTAAAGTAAATCGTGCCACTATGGTAACAGAAATGGTGTTAGGAGATCATTCTCTGTGGGTTTCATTCTCTATGGCTTTCTTTTGTACTTGGAAAATAAAAATTATTCAAGCTTGGTGTCCTTTGTAAATTATTCATATTAAGTCCAGAATGTCTCTCCTGGACAGGGTCACCTTGTCCTCTTGGAGACATTCTTAAGGAACTACAGTTTTAGGGCCTGGTAAATGACATGATGATATTCTGGCTATTTATATTAATGTCTTTAAAAATTCCAAGAAGCAAGGATTATTAGTTGAAATAGAATTGAGACTCTATTTTGAGGAGTGGAGAAGTAATTGGATTTTTTTTGCGAAATACAGCTCAACAGTGTTGGACCTGTATCCTTATCACACTATCTTCCTCATGTGCTTCAGTAACTTAAAATGCTATTTTCTCAATCAATATAAACATCCTTTTCTCTAAATAAATATTGTCCTTCATAAATACTTTGCTGAAGTGTATTTTGTTTGGTTTGGGGGCCCACATGACAAAGTGCTCAGATACTACTTGTGGCTCTGTGCTCACAGATAACTCCTGTAAGCTCAAGGAACTTTTAGAGACTTCTGGAAGGGGATGCCAGGGATTGAACGTGGGCTGACTGCATGCAAACCGAAGTGCCTACGTACTCTAGTATCTTTCTAGCTCCTGAAGTGCTTTCTTTAGAAAACATACAGAAACTTCCCTGCTATGGGCAGTTCAGTGTTAATATTCATTTATTGTCAAGTCTATAGTACATCCACACATTCTTTCCTAAAGAAAATGTATCTAAAATTCAAGAATATGGTTTGTTTCAACAATCCAGTGTATCAAAAATTGCAATGGAATGTTCAGATTAATCTATGCATTATGGAGTTTTTTTGGAGGGGGATTGACCACACACAACTATGCTCAGGCATTAATCCTGGCTTTGCATTTAAGAATTACTTCTAGTAGTGCTTGACAAAACACGTGGATTGCCTGGGACTGTACCTTGGTTGATTATATACAAGGCAAATGCCCTATCACTCTGGCCCCTATGGCTTATTTTAAAGTTGATTCCAATACTTCCCAATAGTGTTTTCTCTAGTAAATGGAAATTTAGCATTTATATATATATATATATCATTGATGCCATATTTGTAAATTGTAGACAAGTACTTAAATGGGAATATCACATTGACAAATAAATACATACTGTATCAAAATATATATACAAATATACATATTATATACACATTATTTCTACTGACTAAAGAAGACTAGTAAGCAATTGGAGAAGAGATTTCCAAGATATGTAAAAGAGACCTGGGTGCCAGTCCCCAAAATTCTCAACCAATTGAGTAATTTTTTAGTGCTAAGACCTAGAGATACATGTGACATTAATTACTTGCCATTGCTGAGGATCCTTAAGGTCATCAGTACCTGCTATTCTTCAGGAAGTGCTACTCCAGTGGTTTTGGGATAGCATGATAGACTTCATATATCACATGAAATCTAAAATGAAAATTCTTCAGTTTCCTGTGCTGTGTCCATCGCCCTATGTGTTTTAAATATTCTTATTACCACTGAACACATTAGTTTATATTTGTATTTAATTTTAGTAAATATTTCATTTAGTAAGTTTAATGTAAACAATGTTTCAAACAAGCTTTTAGGGCAAAAAATAAAAATTATGTAAACTAATCTGGCATGCTATTTTCCTTAAAATAAATAAAATCTCATTTATTTACAACTTTGATTCTTATCACAGATATTTAATAGCTATTTCATGGCCACCTTTTATATATGGTCATTCTGTGATTAGACCAGAGTTTCTTGAAAAGATAAAACTTAGTAAAGCTTTTGAAGAATGAGTAAGCATGCCACAATGGATGTTGGAAAATTTCTGTGGTGGAAAAAATTAGAACTACAGAAGCATGGAGGTGAAACTTTTTTCTAAAAATATATAATTTTGTTAAGTCGGATTATGTAAGATATGGGCCAATACATGTCCTTTTCCTTGAACACTATTATGTCCCACTAATCTCATCTTTAATATCCTTGTCATGGATAGTATTTCAGTATTTTTTTATTATCTCCACTTTAATAAATTATTTCCTATCTGATGCCGATTTATTTCCATCTATTTCTCCCACAATAAAATAAAAAAAAATAGGGACCAGAGTAGTGGCCCAGAAGTAGGATTTGCCTTAGAGCAGCTGACCTAGGACAGACCTCGGTTCAATCCCCTCAGTGTCTCATATGATCCCCCAATCCAGGAGCGATTCCTGAGAGTAGAGGCAGGAGTAACCCCTGAGTGTCACCTGGTGTGGTCCAAAAACAAAAACAAAACCAAAAAATTAAAACATTTTTTCTGCCAGTCATATCCTTTTAATTACTAGTTAAGCCTTTATTTGCTATTTTATTGTTTCATTAGTAATGTTTGACTTAATTTTCTTTGTTCAGGGTTAGGTCTGGATTCAGGTTTCAAGAACTCTCAAGGAGACATAAGCAAGGAAGAATCTTGGGCATAAGATTCTACCTCTCTTCTCTACCCATCAGGTAGATCCTACTCAGTTAGCTTCATACACTGCATCCAACTCACCCTTCTGGGTTAATAATTGGTCAAAACACCACAGTTAATCATTGGTAGCATTGGAAACTGAACTCCATTCTCTCTGACTTCCAACACGATGCTTATTAAAAAGTAATATTAACTACTTTTAGAGAATGTTGGATAGGAAAATGGTAAAAAGAATCATTTCCTATTTGAATGTACCCTAAAAACCCAAAACAAAGAGGTAGAGAAAGATTTCCTTCCTTAGACACTATAGTCTTATCTTAAAACACATATTGATTTATTCATCATTGTTTGAGTTTCCTAGATCACTAAATTAATAATAGTATGTGGCACATCCTTAGATCTAAAAATTCTATTAGTGGGGTTCCTAGAAATTGATGAAGTACACAATTTCAGTAGATTGAAAGAGGAAAGATTAACTTGATACATGCTGCTTTTAGTCAAATGCACATTTGTGCTTTGGGAACAGTAAGTTCTTAATGGTTGTTTCTGAACAATGATTGACAAATACTATTAGTGCTATTTTTTTGTACAAAATCTTTATACCTATTATCTCATTTAATATAGAGGGCAATGGACTAACTTGATAAAAATAACAATATTTACAGCTTTCTTAAAAAACATTTAGAAAATAAATTCACCAGTGTGGCATATTTGCTTCATATCTGTGTCCTAGGACTGTCAAAATTATTTCCCTCTAGGTAAATTTCAAAGAATTTCAAACATATTATTAATATGTACCATACTATGAAGCTTAAGGTTGATGATGTTTCCAATACTTTTCTTCCTCTTTCTACAACACTTTGTAAGACTTTCTACAATTTACCAATGCAGGTTATAAAACAGTTTTTCTTCTATAAAGGTAATAGAACTAACTCTGAAATACATTGTGGTCCAAAGTTTTCAAGCAATCTGGTAGTCTAGGTCATTAAGCAAAGTTCCTCTGTTTAGTCAGTCATTGAACCAAAAGTAGATAGAGATTTTATTTTATCTTGCATAATTTTTTTTAATTTTAATATTGCTAGTAGAATGGTCTGAAATTAAACAATAGTGTTACATTTGAATATAATAAATATTAGTCATTTTTTTATTTCTAGGGCTTTCCATATTCTTCCTGACTGCCACCAAACTTCTGATGGCTTTCTCCAATACCCAGTCCTATTTGTAAATCTTTTCCTGATACTGATACCAATAAGTAAAAACTTCAGTAAATACAAATAAGGGCAAGAATTCGGCAGACTCTGCCAGTGATAGACTTGTACTTCTCACATGGGTGCCTAAGCTCAATTTCTTTTCATTATAAATTAGTTGCATCTAAGATTCCCCAAGGATTGCATAGTAATTTTTTAAGTTTGTCTTGAATTTCACAAAGTAAAAGGCAAGTGAGAGAGACAGCAGGGGAAGTGGGAATAAAGATGAAACTAGGAAGTAAGTTTTTACAAAAGTATATTCCAATGACCACCCTACAACTTTATTTTAATTGGCCAGTTTTTATCATTTTAGTTTTTCTTATTGTTCACAATGCAATCAAAAGAAAAACAAATTGACAATTTCATAAAAACTCAAATACTTCAAGGAGACGTTGCAAAAAGTACATTTCTAGATATCTAAAATTAAAATATTCTGCATGCTGTTCAATGTTTATATTTTCCACTAGATATTGAAGTTTTTATGTCCATATTGTTTATCTCTTAAGACCTCACAGTAATGGGAAAAGTTTCCTGTAGAGCCTCCAGTTTATTCTAATGAAACACTATTTTATCTGTCCAATGACTGTTTTTTCTCTATACCATATGCACAAGTACCTAGGATAATCAGCACCCCAATATACATCAGCATTCCCCCACAGTAACTGACACATGACAGTTTCTCTCTGCACGTGAAATTTTCTCATTACTCAATATTGAGTGTTCAGTTAAGTCAATTCTTCTGTCAAAAACATTCTAAATTTGCACATAAATATTCACAAAATGCCACAACTCAGACTCTTCAAATTTCCAAGGCTGATTTTCTGACTGATGAACAGATTAAGTGCAAATGCAGCAAATCCCAAAACCAAACATCATAACTGGAAGAAAATTTGAAAGAATAATTGTGGCATGTGACTTTCCATGACAGAAAAAAGTGGATAAAATCATCTTCACTGAAAAGCAGTGTCTGCATCAACTAACCAGTAGGACTTTATCACAATTTTTTTCTCAAGTGGTTTTGATATACATTTGACACAATAATAGTACAAATTATTATTAATGCAAATTGATGGTGGGCAAAAGATATTTCTTTTTTTTTTTTTTTTTTTTTGGTTTTTGGGCCACACCCGGTGACGCTCAGGGGTTACTCCTGGCTATGCGCTCAGAAGTCGCTCCTGGCTTGGGGGACCATATGGGACACCGGGGGATCGAACCGCGGTCCGTCCAAGGCTAGCGCAGGCAAGGCAGGCACCTTACCTTTAGCGCCACCGCCCGGCCCCGGCAAAAGATATTTCATACAGCGATGCTGTGTATGGACAAAGACAGATGAATATTGACTTATAATTCTCACTATCCCCCCCAAATTAAAACCAAGGCCAAATAAGAAAAAAATACAGATAAAAACAGTAAGAATGTCAAGAAGGAAGGAGATAGGAAAAGGAATAAAGGGACAATGAGAAAAGAAAAGAGATAAGAAGAAAATCAGAGAAGAAGCAAATTTACCTTAAATCATTGCAGAAACTATAACATGATACAAATATATTTCATAAAATATTAAAATACTACTAGTGCACACAGGCACCAAAATGTTTCGCTGACAACAGCATGCCAAAGTAGCTTAGAACAAAGTTGAAAACAAATCAGGATTCAGTTATATCCGCACAAGAAGGATTCTGTAACTGTCTTCCAAAGCCTAATTTGCATGCGGGATCTGACTGCTTCTTGGGAATAAACACAGCTACAAGGTGAAAAAGGGAACAATTTTAAGAATGACATTTAGCTGACACTCAACTATGTCCTCAATTCCATCGACTTATGCTTGCCAAGATTGAGTGCATTTAAACAGAATTGTCTTGTAATCTATCAGGAGCTCTGGCTCTACAGTAGGAAGTGTATGTCCCAGGTAGAATATAATGTGTCAATATTAGATGTTCAGTTTGGAAAGACAGGATAGAACAACTTCTGACTTCACCTTAGCTGTGGTCTTGACATACACACATATTGGAGCAGAAATTTTAACAAAGTGGACCCTTAGCAGAAGTCTTCCAGAACCATTTCTGATGCCATGACACAAACATATGGCCAAGAAACTTCTTTGAATATCTTTGAGATATATGGCTTAAATCCTCCTTTAAAGAGGGATTGAGGATTCCTCAATAGTAAAGAGAAGACTGGAGAGAGAACACAGCAGATAGGGAGTATGTTTTGCAAATGGTCAATCTGGGCCTGGTGTTAGTGCCTGAGATCCCATATGGATCCCTAAGCACAACCAAGAGCCAGAGTAAGGTCTGATACTGCTGAATTCAGGCCCAGATAGAAATAAATAAATGAATAAATAATGAGGAAGTATAGAGAAAAATGAATGTTGTAAGCACCCTTCCTAACACTTAACAGAGTGAGCTGATAAAATCAAAATGTATATACTTTACAACAAGTATTTTTCTATCTTTTTAATATCCCTATATCTCGCCACTCAGAGGCTTTTTAAGGGCTACTATTCTAAGGATATCTAATAGTGTAAAGTTGTGAAAATATTTATCTTATTGCTCTTCTATCTCAAAAAAATCATATTTAGTACCAACCTCAAAATCAACTTTATGCGTTCCATGAAATAAAAAGTCTCTTTTTTTAAATGACAGACATTTATTAGAATATATAATGGCAAATTTTACACAGTGATATTTAAGGTACACGGTGACAATAAATGAGGGCCTTTCCACCAGCAGTGTTGTCCTCCCTTCATCCCTGTTCCCAAGCATATATCCCTTATCTCCCTCCTTTTTCCCCCAGAATGCTAGTGCAACTAAAAGCATATATGTTAACACTAATGTAAACCTTTTTTTTTTTTTTTTGCAGTTCCAGATATTTTTACTAGTGGTTTCTTAAAGGTTGGGAGTCAAAGGAGCACTGTAAAACCAATGTTAGTGTGGCAATTATCGTTTGCATGGGCCCACCAAAGTATGGGGGTTATGGAAAGGGAAAAACTTTGGCCTAAGTACAAGGAGACCCTACCCCTGAAGTTTCCTGACATAAAACCATTTCTAGGCTCCAGGCAAACTAGTTTGTCCAATCCCGGTCATTGTCTGTAGTGCCCATACAGTTCTATTTTTCACAGTTTTTTAACTTCATACTGAAACCTCAGCAACAAAACACATGATCCTCAGACTTGGGAGTCAATAAACTATCTTGACTACCCAATTAGAATTAGATCTGTGGTCCAGGAGTTGTTTGTACCACTTTAACCCACGCTTGCCGTTCTTTACCCCTTCATAGCAAGTACTCTTCTTTTGTTTCACTTATCTTTATAAAATTAAAATTTGAACAGAAATAGAAAATAAAAAGATTCACAAAGCAAAAACAGCAACCACGTACAAAACCTCAAATAGTCCCAGGGATGAAAAATTTCTTGTCTGGATCCAACCAGGATTAAAACTTCAAAAACCACCAAGATATTTTAGCAAGCTTCAAATCAGATGGAAAATCCATATTCCATTTTATTTTATAAATATTTAAAATAAAATTGCAACACCTCTGTTTTTTGAAGACTCCAGAAGTAAATGATAAAGAGAAGTCATTTTTTTTTTATGGTTTAGTCTACAAAGCTACAGATTGACTAATTCACTAAGTGGATTTGCATCTGCTGATTATTCAGATATAGTCTAGATTCTGAAGAGATTCATTTCAATAACTTGTTGTGCATTGTTTAGATATGTAAACAGAGATAAAGCTCTATGCCCTAAGAGTCCTAATCATTAGGTTTCTTCAAATTCTTAAGAAAACAGCAACCATGAATTGAGACGGATGAGACTAACCGACACATCAGGTGAAAAAAATTGAACTTTATCCCTTGTGACAACAGGAGGGGCAGACAGTGAACTATTTTAAGCCAGAGCATCATGTGGTTCAGTTTGCATTTTAGACAGATCACTATGGTGACAATGATTGGAAGGAGGCCACTTGGAAAGCAGGGAAAATGAGAGAGGCTAAAGCAATAGCAAATTAAGAATGGGGGCTGCCTGGAGAGATATATGATGAGTATAATCTAATGGGACGTGGGCAAAAATGAGAAAGAACTAGCAGCCTCTGTCCTCTGAGAGCTCTCTGTGTTGTCCACAACATAGTAAGTCTGCCTATAAGAGGCAAGCTTCACTCTAGCCAACCCTCCTCCTCTTTACCCCTTATTTATCTGGTCAACTTCATGTTCTAAGTTCAAAAGGTGACTAGTGCTCATCAGTGAAAACTTTGCTGCTCCAAACTGATCTTTTTTTTTTTTTTAGTTTTGCTTTAGTTGTGTTCAGTTGCTAAATCAGACACAATGAAAATGACAGTCATTTGAAAGTCAGATGAAAAGTGAAACAATCTTGGGTTGTTAATATTGACTTTTTTGATAATGAGACATGTGATCTTAAGAAAATCACTTATTTTGAATATCATTTTGTAATAAAATGGGAATTTAAGCAACTGTAAGTAAAATCTCTTCCAGATACATCTTCTATTATCTAGCCCAAGTCATTTCGTTCTACTCGATCAACCAGATATTGGTATATAAAGAACTGATAAACCCATAAATTAGTTCAGATAGGTTATATATTAAATGAGTTTTTGAAAAGGAAACCCCTGAAGCACAGTAAGCAAAGGCAAGAAAATAGACTTTTCTAAATAAAAACAAAGACATAACACAAGGAAACAATTCAGTAGGGTCTGATAGCTAAGAAAGTGTTGATCCTGAATTAGATATAGTAGTTTGTTAAGAAAAACACCCATTGAGTTTAAACTAAGACTGAAAACGAAGATGAGGCATAAAACAGTCTTGAACCAGCAAATCATTACACTGGAATTGCTAAATGAACTTTGAATTCCCACAAGCTATCTTGCAAATGAATCTTCAAGACAACTATATTTTCTTGTTTGTTCAATTGATTTAATTTGGTTTAGAATCCTTCTCTTCTGAGTACAGCACCCTCCATCCCTTTGGAGAATCTATTCTAGAATCAAAGTCTGAGAGCCACTATTTTAACATGTATCTTCAGCTCACTGTACCATAATTTGCCAATAACTGGACTCTTACCTAATGTAATCAATGTTCTTTAGAATATTTCACTGTGAAACTGACAGGTAAAAAATCTTTCCTTTTTCAACAAAGATAAATACATGGTTTAAAGAACACGCCTTTCATACTGATGGCCCCAGTTCCATCCACAGTACCACATGGTGCCCTGAGCATGGAAGGTTACATTCCAAAAGGAAACAGGATTACTGCCAAAATAGCCCAGGTAATCTTTGATACTGTGAATATGGTATAGCACCACATACTTTGGCCCTTGAATTGAAACACATAACAGCTTAACCAAGAATCACTGATGATAAGTCTAGAAATGTTCTCTGAAAACTGTCAAAATTATAAAAGCATTTTTGAAGGAAAAAAATAATAGTGAAATAATAGAAGAAATAGGGTCCCAGAAAAGATTGAAAAGTTGGTTCCTAAATCTCACAAAAATGCTTCTTGTCTAAACAGTTTAGTTTAATTCTTTAATTCTTTAATATTTTTCTAAAAGTTTTGACCACTTTTACTGAGGTATCTGGATTTGCAATAATGCTAATGATACTTTTCAAACATGATTTCAGCCACGACCTCCATCAGGGACTGGAGGACCTCTCCACTTTCCATGTAAACTCAGTTTTATACACAAAAATATCCAGTTCCAAAGATTGTTATTTGTTATTCCCTTATTATGCTTTTTTATAACCAAAGTGAGAGAATTTTTCATGATTTTTTGTGGAAGTAGTAATATCTATATATGTGTAGATGAATAAAGCTAACTAAAATTTCAAAACATATAAATCAATAAACTATAGTTTTTAAGAAACTATTTTTTATCTTTTATGGGCTAAGTATGAGACTAGTATGAATAATTCTATGTCAGCATTTTAAATATACAACTTTTTGGAAATAAAGAGATAAAAATCAAGAAAAAATTAAGGAAAATTAATCCAACCAGGCATATAAAAGATACAAATATGTTTAATCCTACAATGAGAATATTGGTTTTATGTTATAAAATATTACATTATAGATAATGCTTAAGTATCTACATTGATAAATAAAAGATAGTAATAAAAATCTATATGAATATGAAAACTTACCTAAGTAGATATAGCACATTCAATATAAATAAAATATTAATTTATTATTTAAAATGTATTTTTAAAAAACCATAGCAAGCTAAGAATAAACAAGCCTTCCTTAATCTGACCAAGGGCAGCCACAGTGGTATTACTGACAAAGAAGGTTCTTTAATACTTAAAAATCTCTCTTCAAGGCTCTGAACACCATAAGATCTACCTCTCCTTAAAGCTTTGTATCATTCCTTAAAACCTGAATGTTAATCTAGATGGATAGAGTAATCTTGGAGAGGAGTTAATCTTAATGAGAAGTTTTGCTATATCTCACCAATCATTATGGACCCTCATTTGAAAGCTCTGATATGAATCTTAACAGCTTTCCTTGGAGTGTAAATTCCCTTTGTGATCTTTCTGTTTTCAGTATTCTTTCTTTGTCTTTGTTTTTGTAATTTAGACTATTATGTGTCTTATCATTTTTTTTATTTGTGTCTGTTTCACTGGGTGTCTTCTGGCCTCTTTGATCTCAGCCCCTGATTTTCTCAACTTTTCTTATCTATGATTTATTTCAATAGTATTCTGTAACTAGATTTATTTCCTTTCAGTTTTTCAGACTCCAATAATTCAATACCAACAACCCTGCTCCTCATTCAGTCATTTCTGATTGTAGCTTTTTAATTTCTCATGTTTTGCTGATTTCCTGTGCCACCATTTCCCTGAGTCCATTAATTTTCCTTAACATGGTGTCACTAAAGTGAGCTGAAATCTGACAGATTTAATTGGTTCTGGTAGGGCCTTGTGTGCTATTATTTTTACTTATTACTTAGTGGGCTTTAACATACCTCGTCCATTGTCTTTGCTGTGTTAGAATGGTGGAGCATCAAGCAAAGGAACTGAAATGGTAGAGGAGCAAGCAGAGGTTCTGAGATGTAGATATACCTATTGATATGATTGAGGATAGGAGTGGAGGCTGCCTAAACCCACCTCGAAGAAGAAACTGCTTTCTCAGTTTTAAACAGCTCCAGAGGTATTAACCCACATATTAATTTCACATGAAAGGGCGGAGGAGCAAGCAGGGGGACCTGAGATGTGGAGGTGGACTTGCTGAGATGGCAGAGCTTTCCTTTGGTTCTTATTCTTAGATTCTCCGCCAATACTAATTAAAGTTAGGTCTTTCTATTTTTAAGCAAAAAGATGAAATGGCAGTAATTATCACCATTAGAAAGAAAATGAAAAGCAACAGTAGCTTGGCTTCATTATCACTATTAGAAAAATAATTTAAGTGTCCATGTATTGGCAATATTACCATCTTTAGTAGGGTTTAAAATTGTTTAGCATCTTTGAGTTTTCATTGTTATTTGGTCAAACACACTGTTTTTGCCAAGAAACAACTTACAATGAGTATGGCATACCTATGTGATTAAAACTCTGACCCAATTATCTAAAAATAAATACTATAACTTATATTTATGGAATTAATGCCCGTTTTAGACCTGATATGCTTGTTTATTATATCTTATCTCATTTTTATATTTTGACAGTTCTATGAATTGTATATATATATGTCATATATATATTATACCAATCTTAATGAGAAAACTCGGGTATATAGATTAGTTAATTTGTACAAAGGCAAATTTATTATAAATTCATTTTTAAGTAGGCAATATAGGTCATTCAAAATATGATCTGAGCTAGTTCTGATTTAGCATCTGTAAACTTTATTTAAACACCTCTCACCCATGACACATTTTCATAAAATTATATCTCAGACACATTAAGCTTTTGAGCAAATTCTTACTCTCACAGACAGTACCTTGAAACTGTTTTTCTCTAGAATATTCCCAGTCACAATTCATTATATGGTTGACTCCTTTTTATTTGTAAAGACCAATTTATTGTAGGCGCTGGTGGTCACCTAATCAAATCTTTTCCCCTAAATTTTCCTCTACATTTTTGTTTGTTTAACCTTCTCTGGCCTTCTTTGTTTTTAAAAATGACCCCAAATTAAGCTCAGGTCCTGACATTTAATTAATTTAAGTCAGTTCCAGGTTAGTCATGGTGGTGTACTCTAGACACAGGAGATATAATCTTAGCCAATAAGATGTATTATGGTTTTCAAAGAACAGATAAGACTATGCTGATAAAATGGCAACTTATGGAAAGAAACACACTTTAGTCTAATAACTCCATACAGAGTATGTGAGGATGTAATGTTTAATAGAGCTTCTACCATCTTAACAGCTAGTATATAGCCAATCCACATGCTGAGATGACATGCAATAACTAGGGTTCTCTTTAGTCAATAATCACTAAGAACTGTTAGAACCGTCTAATGTAAGACTCCTTTATGTCAGACAGAAAGGGCCCTTGTTGTTTAGAGTTGTTTTCTGTTGCTTGCCAGCTTAAACATTCTCTTTCATGGTTAGTTTCACCTTTTTGCAATCCTTGCCTGATCAATTTTATGAAAATTCTTATTCTCCATCACTATACACATTTCCACGTTTAAGTTGACTCACAGTCTTGTCATCAGAAAATATTTTGTCCCTTTGTTCACCATTTGCTTTCCTCCCTAGACTCTAAATCCCCTAATAAAAGAGAAGTAGTCTTTATTGTAGCAATTGTCTCAGTCCCCAGTATTCAGGATACTGTTTGATCCATCTTTTAAACCCTATGTAACCTTGGAAAATTTATTTTTTTTGTTGTTTTGGTTTGGTTTTGAGTCACACCTGATGGCACTCAGGGGTTACTCCTATCTCTGCTCTCAGAAATTGCTCCTGGCTCAGAGGATCATATGGGATGCCGGGGTTCGAACCCGTATCTGTCTTGGGTCAGCAGCATGCAAGGCAAATACCCTACCACTGATGTGCTACCACTACAGCCCCTGGAAAAATGTTTTTAATATTTTCACACCTCACTTGAATTATAAAATTAAAATTAGTAAATTAATATAAAGGTCTGGAAAAAAGGTCAACAGACACCATGAATGTTCAATAACAGCTTTTTCATTGCTATTCAGAGACACAAAATATTTAGTTTTGTTTTGGGTTAAATGAGCTCTGTTCAGTGATCAGAAAGTTAAAAATGGGAGATGGGGAGGGATACTCCTGGAATATTTAGTTAATTGGGCTGGACACTTAGTGCCAGGGACCATAAAAATATGTGGTGCTAGTTAGATCCTGTGGTGCTGGGGGTTACGCAGGGCAATTCCAGTATTGATCAGGGTTCTCTAAGGTCACACTTGGCAAGGTCACAGCTCCAAGAACTGCATCCAGAAATGCTAAGGGAACCAAGTGGTTCTGGGGAAAATGCCAGGGTCTGCCTCATGCAAAACAACTGCCTTAATCCCAATATTGTCACTCCAAACCCAAAATAAATTTCAGTTGGTCAAACAAAATCTTTAAAAAATTAACCTCATAAAATGTGATATAATTATCCTCTAAGTAAGATCATGATTATAGAAGGTCTTGACTTAGCACAGTCTTTAAGATCAATGAAGCAAAACCAAGAAAACTAATTTTTGCATAGAAATCTCCATTTTCTAAAGATAAAAATTCACTGGATGGCACTGAAAAAACAACAATAATTGTAGCCATTACAGAGCAGTCATCATGGTACCAGAATTAGAGATGAACAAATAGAAACAATAACTATGGTAGATAGTGAAAGAAGACTGAATTATCCTTAATAGCCAAACATTTTATTCGGCTAAAATCCAATCATGTAAAAGGTACTTGAATATCATTACTGACAATTTAATCTCTAAAATAACAAGAAAAATGGCCAAAAGCAATGACCACTTTGTATAAGAAGAATTGATTTGAAAAGCAAAAAAGATGTGAATTTTAAAAATAAGTGACCATATTATCTTGAATATTTTCAAGGGAAAAATGACAGGACACCATAAATTGTATACTCTATGTGACTATCTTCAAAATGAATTATTCATTGCATGAAACACTTAAAGAAATTATGATTCAAAAGTGTTATGATGTTCTCAAAATGTAATTTTAGTACATTTGGAAATAAGAAAATAAAAAGGAAGAAAACTAAGAAAATTGTAGCTACAGATATTTAAAATTGCAAATAAAAAGCATTCATGTTTATCTCCTTAATCATATTGATAAGGTAGTATAATTCACATAACAAATATAAAGCTGTTGTCAAATATATGAATAAATAAATATTGAACATGCAAGTACAACAGATGGTGAATTTCATGTCAGAGAGGTTAAAATCCAAATAAACAGAAATTTGGGAAAAACATCACAGTAATATGGTTATATTTTGAATAAAAATTAAAGACTGAATGCATAAAGATGCATAAAGATGATGGTTTTTGTTGTTGTTGTTTTGAGGCCACACCCGGTGATGCTCAGGGGTTACTCGTGGCTATGCGCTTGGAAATTGCTACTGGCTTAGGAGACCATATGGGACGCCAGTGGTGTTGAACTGCTGTCAGTCCTAGGTTAGCAACATGCAAGGCAAACGCCCTACCACTTGTGCCACCGCTCTGGACCCAAATGACGTTTTTTTATTTGTTTGTTTGCTTGGTTGGTTGGTTTTGATTTTGAGCTCCATCTGGTGACATTCAGGGATTACCCCTGGCTCTGCTCCTGGCAAGCTCAGGGGGAACATATAGGATACTGGATATCAAACCCAGGTTTGTCCTAGATTGTCCATAAGCAAAGAAAATGCCCTACTGCTTTGCTACCACTCCAGCACCAAAGATGATGGGTTTTTTATTGTTTTTTTGTTTTTTTTGTTTTGGGAGGAGGTCATACCCAGCAGCACTCAGGTGTTATTCCTGCCTCTATGCTCAGAAATCACTCCTGGCAGGCTCGGGGGAACATATGGGATGCCGGGATTCAAACCACTGTCCTTTTGCATGCAAGGCAAACGCCTTATCTCCATGCTATCTCTCTAACCCCCAAAGATGGTGTTTTAAGCTCCAAAATTTATATTATTAGCAACAGTTATAAACAATAAATATAAAACTTTATTGATCAGCAGTTATTAGTTTTATAAATCATATATTCTGATTACAATAAATTATATAATACCTAGAAATACCTTTTCAATGAGATCTTGGGTAATAGGAGCAGTACTTTAAGAGAAATAGATGGAAGAGTCAAACAAAAAATTCAAAAGTCTATAGAGATGAACACATGGTTGAATTCTGTTAGAATTCTTCATGTCTGGTTAAAAAAATGAAATCACTTTTTTACTTTGATAGCATTGTTAATAGGGTAGACCAAAATTAATATTATATATTATCTGAGTTTAAACAAGAATGTTAGCATAAGTTATCATTTTAACAAAATAAATGTTTTGGAAAATCTGGAACAATAAAGTACTAGATTAACTCCATGATTAATTCAATGTAGTCAATGTCTACAATAAGTTATGATTGATTGTTTATACTAACCTAAGGAAAAGATAACAAGATATCACTATGTCTTCATTTTAGATTTGTAATTGTCAACAATTTTTTTAGTAACTAAAAGTGCTGAGTTCAAAGTCATTTTATCTTCCAATGTAAGTAGTTTTTCTTTCTTTTTCTTTTTCTTTTTTTTTTTTTTTTTGGTTTTTGGCCACACCCATTTGATGCTCAGGGATTACTCCTGGCTAAGCACTCAGAAATTGCCTCTGGCTTGGGGGGACCATAAGAGACACCGGGGGATTGAACCGTGGTCCTTCCTTGGCTAGCACTTGCAAGGCAGACACCTTACCTCTAGAGCTGCCTCACCGGCCCCTAATGTAAGTAGTTTTGAAAGTATTTAAAAACACCTCTCAACACAATCAGAATTCAAATGACTTTTAATAGCTTAGGGAAATATATTGAAGTTACTAAGTTTTAGTTTAATGAGGATCAATTATAATGATAAATTATAATCCAAAATATTGACATCAAAGATAATCTTAAAAAGAAGCATAGTAAAGGAGGTAAGGAACTTTTCTTGCACAAGGCAGACCCAGATTCCACAGCTGGCATTACATAAAGTCTCATAATTAGAGGCCAGAATTGTCCTAAGCACCATCAGGTAACTCCCGAGACATATGTTTGTGTGCATATATATATATATATATATATATATATATATATATATTCCAATTCTTGATGTTTGGGTACTATTTTAAGTTCCATTTACCTCTTTCCATGCTTCCCCTTTACATCTATTTGGGTTCTAAGAAGTCGATGTACTCTTTCGTAACAAAATAGGAGTGGCGAGAAGGGGTAACCTTGTCTTGTGTCAGATGTTAGAAAAATGGCTTTTAGTTTTTCCCGTTGAGTATAATGTTTTCCATGGACTTGTAGTAAATGCCCTTTACAATAGTGAAAAAAATTCATTCACTTCCCATTTGTTGAATGTGTTTATCATGAACTGTAGCTGAGCCATTTCAAATGCTTTTTCAGCATCTATTGATATAATCATATGTGTTTTTCTTTTGTTGAGGTGGTGTATTATATTGATTTACTTGAGTATGTAAATCATTCCTGCATCTGTGGAATAAATTCTAATTGCTCATGGTGTATGAGCTTCTTGATGAGTTGTTGAATTCTTTTTTTTTTTTTTTTGGTTTTTGGGTCACACCCGGCAGTGCTCAGGGGTTACTCCTGGCTGTCTGCTCAGAAATAGCTCCTGACAGGCACGGGGGACCATATGGGACACCGGGATTCGAACCAACCACCTTTGGTCCTGGATCGGCTGCTTGCAAGGCAAACGCCGCTGTGCTATCTCTCCAGGCCCGAGTTGTTGAATTCTATTTGTTAGTAATTTGTTGAGGATCTTCACGGATATAGATCTATGTTGTCTTTTTGTGTAGTGTCTCTGTGTGTTTTTGATATCAGCTGTTAGCTTCATAGAAACTGTTTGGGACTCTTTCTATTTCTTCAATTTCCTAGAACTTGAAAAGGATTGTCAATAGGGCTGGAGAGATCAAAGAACTGGAGAATATGCTTTATATGTGGGAATCCCTGGTTCAAACCCTGAAATTTCATGGTCCCCTTAACACTACTGAGAAAGATTCCCCTAGGATTAGCCTGATGAAGTCTTCAAGCTATTTTATATATCACCAAAATCAAAATATCAATAGATTTCACATATTATTTAGTAATTCTTCCATGTTTTGTTGAAAAATGTTAATGTCTGCATTTGATAATATTAAAATTTCCCAATTTCTGTCTTATTTAATAATTTAGTTCTGTGCCTCTCTTTACTTTCTCACAACACACACATTTAGGTTCTAATTACTAAAAATATTACTGACTGATATTTTTGAGTTCCCTTAAGTTTTCTCAGACTCAAGTTAAAAAATAAGGCCCTATTGGAGCACCTCCTCTTTAAACAGAAAACATTCAGATTTGGGGAAATACAGATTTGAGTACTAGTACACTAATATTCTTTTAAATATTAGAGTTATTTCTGTTGACACAGGAGGACCGCTGTGTTTGAAGAAAATGTTTCTTTGATATTCCCACACAATCAAGTATAATGCATCAAGTATATTTAATTAAAATAGCTAGTATTTAATAAGTATGGACTGTCATATATGTACTTCTTGAAAACACGGCAGAAAATGTTAGTAAAATTAGACTGTGTTTAGTATCCTCACTTTTGAAGCTTACAAAGCATTTTTATAAAAGAGACATAAAAGATAGTTTAAATAACCAACAAATTAATAATCATGCTATGAATGCATCCCAGATGATTGAGACTGCCCTACTTTTACATGTCCTGCTACATTAAATAAACAGTTTCATATAAAATGGATTCATCATCTGTGGTAATTTTTTTCCTTTTCAAATATAAGTAAGATTGAACTAATTTCCCTTTTATATCCTATTGAAAATGTAATGGAAGTATTAAGAAGGTATAAGATGGGCAAACTGAGTTTGAGGGAGGGAAGACACAAGATTCTTCGGTTCCTTCTGTGTCTCCAAGCTCAGTACTAGGTTCCTCACAGTGTGTCAAATTCTACACAATGTCTGCCCCATTATCAGTTATCCCATTTCTTTAACTTGCACTAAATATAAGTTAACTAAAAACTAAATATAAGTTAACAAGCAAATAGAAAAATATCATTTGTAATGCATATTTGTTCCGCTGATTCATGGAAGTTTATGGAAACATAAAGGGAGCTCATTTCACAGTATCAAAGACCTTAATAAAGTAAATATTTCTTGCTAAAGATTCCTAGATTCCTTGAAATTATATAGGTTGCTTCCTCTTTTCCTTTATCCATAAACATTTTTTATTTTTTTATAATAATGTTATTGAGGTCCTGTGGTTTATAATGCTATTAACGATGGTTTTCTAGTGCCTAGGAGTCCAACACCACACCCATCACCAGTGTACCCCTCTACCAGTGCCAGTCTCTGTGGTCTGAGATGGTACTTCATTGAGAACAACATTTTTTTTGGCTTTTTTTTTTAGGGCCACACCTGTTTGATATTCAGGAGTTACTCCTGGTTAAGTGCTCAGAAATTGCCCCTTCCTTGGATAGTACTTGCAAGGCAGACACCTTACCTCTAGTGCCATCTTGCAGGCCCCGAGAACAACATTTATTAACTTTGATTTTTGTAAGTGTGACAGAAGTCACCACGAAGAATAGAACAAACACAAAGTATTTAGCATAGTAGTTTTTGGCATTTTAACCTGGTAATTTTAAAGGTTCAAATAGAAAAGTCATTAAAGGTCATCCACCACCTTTATTTCACAAATAAGGAAATCAAACTTAAAAAACTACAAAGTAGAAAAATGAATAAATGTAAGGACAAATATACAATAAGTATACAAGCATCCATATATCAGCTTGGGACTGATTGCAGAGTTGGATACAACCTCTTGATTAAAAGCTTATTGCTCTTTTTTATTACAAAACCACAGAGTAGAGTTGAAGAATTCAAACAATTGACAAAACTCTAAATTTGTGACTGTATTTTGGGGCATTGTGGAAGATTCTAGAGGATAGCTTTTAATCTGCCTTTTGATCACTGTGATAAGAAAATTCATTTAAAAATCAATAAGGAATTAGGCAATGTTATCTGTGACCCTACACAGTAGGACACTACTGAATACTTTATCTCCATAGGAAAAAGAATGATGTAATGTTTCTATCTCAATGTTCTTAAACATCCAAACCCTCATGATATAATTTAAAAATTGTGAGTGTACACATTTGAGCAAGCTAATGAGAATATGCATCTTTGCTGAGTAAGGAAATTGGCTCCATAAAAGTTGGTTACACGGATATCGTGACTTTAGATAAATCTTTAAATAAAACTCGAGATAAATCTCAAAAACAAATTTTCAAACAAAATAGAATTGAAGACTTCACAAAGTGAATGGAGTAAATTCAAGGACAATTTTGACAGGAGTCCTCTGTAGAGCATTTCTTATCTGGAAGAATTTAAGAAACAGTAGGAGAATTAAAATGACCATCAGGGAATTATGGAGCTTCTGATGAACAGATGTGTTCCCCTCCCCTACTTTCAGTGCCTAGGAGATTAGATCAATTCTGGAAGTCCCAGATTAGGGGAAATAAACAAACAAAAAAAAACAGTGCCTTATGATAGAAATGATAAAAAATATCATTTATTTAATGAATAAGTCCTATATTCCATTTACTCTTCAATAGACTTACAACAAACAATATTGTTTACTTCAGTGAGATCTACACCTCTATGACCAGCTTTGAGTCAAAGATCCAATAAGTACTCATAAAATTATTTATGATCTACAAGTAAATTTGTCGACAATTGCATGGTAAATACAAAACCAAAACATTACACTAAGATGGACAGACCATAACCGTTAGATACCTTCAATTCTAAACTACTCCTCTCCCTAATTCCATAAAGTTCCCATCCTGGATTGAATATTTGTGATCCCTATTTATCAAAAATGATATGTTCATCTTTAATATGCATCTTTAATTTCCTCCTAATTTGTAACTACATTTGGTACCCCTAAAGAAGCATTTTTTTATTTTTAACATTTTTACTGTTGCATCATTGACAAATATATTAAAATCATATCAGGTGTAGGACCTGGAATAATTTGCTTTTTGCATACAATGCATAATGATCCCCACTAAAAGAATATTTCAGAGCTATCCTTAACAGTGTCTCGAACTCATGATACTGTGTGAACCCTGTATTACAGGACTTATTTCCCTTTTAATATTATTTTAGTTTATTGAATTACAAAATTATTTACAAAGTCTTCATAGTTGGGGTTCATACATACTATGAATCAGAACCAATCATATTACCAGTGCTGTCCTCCCTCTACAAATGTTCCCAGAGTGTATCTCATACCATCCTCAAGCTTGACTATCAGGCAGCCAGTATAACAGACATATTTAAAGTTTAGAGTGTTAAAGGTTGGGTCTTGGTTCCATTGTTGTTGACTTTGGCTTGGATATTTAGTTCTGTCATTTTTTTAACTCTACCAATGCACCTACAACTGCTTGGCCTCATCCTTTTATATATGTGTTTCTTCTCCTCCATTGTTTTCTTTTCTTTTCACTATGATCTGGGGCCCAGGATGTTAAAAACAACTCCCATTTAGACCATTACATTTCTTCATGCAATTATTCTAAAAACCACATATAAGTGATATCATTCTGTATTTTTCCTTCTTCTGATATACTTTATTTAACATCTTCCAATTCCATCCATGTTGCAGAAAATTTAATCATTCCTTATAGCTTTGTCATATTCCATTGCATATATGTACCATATCTTCACGATCCACTCATCTGTTTTTAGACATCTAGGTTGATTTCAACTCTTTTTTTTTTTGGTGTTTTGGGCCACACCCAGTAACACTTGGGGGACCATATGGGACACCGGGGGATCGAACTGCGGTCTGTCCTAGGCTAGTGCTGGCAAGGCAGATGCCTTAACGCTTGCGCCACCACTCTGGCCCCTAATTCCATTTCTTAATTTTTGACTGAGTGTTGTAATGAACAATGTCCATGACTTATTTCTTTTTTTGGGGGGGGGCCACACCCAGCGTTGCTCAGGGTTTACTCCTGGCTGTCTGCTCAGAAATAGCTCTTGGCAGGCACGGAGGACCATATGGGACACCGGGATTCGAACCAACCACCTTTGGTCCTGGATCTGCTGCTAGCAAGGCAAATGCCGCTGTACTATCTCTCCGGGCCCCCATGACTTATTTCTAACTGGAAATTTCTACCTTCAATTGCATTCAACCACTCCCACTCATTTCACCTAACCCCTCCCTTCCAGTAGCCATCAATTTATTCTAGAGATAAATTTTCTTTTATCTCTTTGGTGTCTAGATTCCACATAAAAGTGAAATGGTCCCAAAATTGTTTCTTAGCTTCTGTGATGTTTGAAATATGACACCCTTGTGATGTCCACATTATTGTTTTTGTCAAACTATAAAAGACAGTAACATCTAAAGCCCAGAGTTGATGAGCAGGTAGGGAACACAACTGATGAGAAATATTCATCTGCACTTGAGAAGACAACAAAAAGGCATTTTGTCAAACAGCTAGGCAGAGCCTCAGTGGGAATTTGAGTTTATACTATCAAATGGTAGCCCTGATAGAACTTCTAAAAAAATTTACATACAGATATGTGAACTTAAACTTGATAAAATACAAAGTTCTTACATTTTTATATCTGTCTCACTATCTGAAAAATATTATTGGGATAGTAGGGGGTTTAGTGTTCCTGACTGTTCTCAGGGATCATTCCAAATAGTGCTCAGAGGACCATTTGTGGTTCTCAGAGGAGGTAGAGTGGGTGTGAGAAGGGTTGAGCCCAAGTAGACAGCATACAAGGAAAACTACCTTACCTGTTGTGCTATCTGTCTAGTCTTGAAAAAGTCTTAACTTCTTGATTAATATTAAAGTCTCGAGGTATTTTTACACATTTATCCTTATCATATACACTTGGTCCCACTAAGAAGGGTTAAGTAGTTCAGAAGTGTGGGACCCTGATGCAATACCTCAACATCCTTAAAGAAGAGACAGCACCAAGAGCCTATAAATAGTTCATAGGGAGGAAGTCACATGAAGGCCAGGAAGAGAAACACAACTAGAAAGTAAATAAGCTAGAACACTGATCTTGGGCTTTTATTTTAAGAACTGAAAATTACACCAATCTCTGCCATTTAAAATGCCACCCAGGTTGTGCCATTCTGTTATGGTTGCACAAGTTGGCTATTATCTGAAACTTTTTGTCTTACCTAATAATAATGCTATGGCCTGACTTTCTCTTGCATACAAGCTGCCTGCCACAGGAACAACAAACGTGAGCTGCATGATAAGTAAATGAAACAGATCCATTTTAATACTTCATTAAATATATACTCAAAGAAAAGAGAACAATTGTTGTTCTGTTACTCACTAGCCATCCCACCTCCCCCATATGAAACTTTAAACGGGAAAAGGAAAGTATGTCGACCATGACAATGTAGTCAGTGTTGTTATATATTCAAAATAGTTTAAAAACATTGATGAAGAATGATTCATAATTTGGATGAGTAAGCTAAATATCAAAGCAGCAGTTTCTTTTTACATCAAGCTTGGCTCCTTGATTTCTACTTTTTGGACTTCCATAGATTTTTACAAAGAAATTGGTCGAAGCTACACAGCATAGCTGGTTTTCATCTAGAATCTAGAACCCTAAGACAATTCTCTTTGGAATTTAGGAGCTTTGGAAATCTCTAGTAATCTGTCCAGAGAACTCACACTGCTCTATTGACCAGAGTAAATATTCAGATAAGATCAGATCCTTCTGACAACCTTCAGAATTGTTTCCAGATTGGCCAAACTCCTTGGCCTGCCTAATGCCATCATTTACTAATTTAGTGGAGGAAATGGTCTATGTTTTGTTAGTGTAAACCTTGGCACAATCTGCTCTATAAATATCAGAATCAAATTTCTTCATCCCAATGCCCCCAGTGCCTAATTTACAGTGACACCCATTCTGTCCTTTTCCTCTTCTACTACATCAGACCAACTGGCTGCATCTCAACACATCTGCACCTGCCTGGAAAATTCTTCTCCACAGTGAAAAACATGACAGTCTGAAATTAGGATCTCACTGAAATGTTTCATCAGGCAAACCTAGTTTTGCTCTAAAGAAGCTACCTCCCACGTGGATCTGAAACTTGTTTATTCCTCCCCCAAATTGCTGGCTGGCCATAATACTGTCATCACTGCAATAAAGTATGGGTCTTACTCATGTGCATCCTCCTGAATAGTCTCTAAATGGTCACAAGACTGTAGGCTGTTAGAGATGAGGAGTGCCAGATCATCCTTCCCTGTAGGTCTCTTGTAGAAGAGATGAGAAAATGGAAAACTCCAAATTTCAAAGAACATACCAAAGGGCACATATGTGAGTGCTTCTTGATGCCCGGTAATTTTCTTTCTTCATGCACAACTCATAGCTCCTTGTCACTTTACTTTCTCTGTTCCTAGCCCCTGTTCCACCCTAGCCCCGCATGGAGACTACAGAAAGGGGACATAACCCCCGACATCTATCTCCCAACTAACAGATTCTCACCGGAAAACTGGCACTCGGTGCTTTGGCAGAGATAAGGCTAAAGGAAGAGCAGAGAAGTGGCCCACCATCTGGACAGCATGATGCGTGGTGCCAAATAGGCCCCAGCCATGGGGGAGGAAGAGAGAGGGTGACACCCAACTGCACACATTTATTTTTCACTCCGAAGAGATTTGTTAGTAACCATCATCCTATTCTGAGTGGAAACTGTTGTAGGTGGTTCTGAGGGCTGACAAATGTCTAGGCAAGGATGAAACAAGGTGAGTGGTAGCCAGGCTAAATGCAAATGATTTGTGAGCCAGAAATAGTCGTGCTATCTAGTGTCTGTGTACAAATTAAAGCATGTATTTTTGAAGGGTAAAACTGTGTGTTTCCTCCCTACTTACTCTGTTCTCCCATTTTAGAAGAGTAGGAAGCATGGGGATTTCCCTGGCAGTGCCTAGAAAAACAATCTTCTATATAACATCATCCACTAACATTTCTCTCCTCTTGCTAAAGTTTAATCATATTGACCTTTTCCTATGCCACCGATCTGTGTCTCACTTATGGAAACCACTCCTGGATTCATAATGATTTTCAGTGGTCAGTTAGCAGCATCAAATTGGCCACAAAGGTTTTCCTCTTAGTGATCCCAGTTCCCTATGTACTGATTGTCTTGTTTCTTTGTTTGTTTTTGGCAATAGAGTTAAAAAATGTGTATCTTAGGGGCAAAGGTTCCAATTTATTAGAAAGATGTTACAAAGAACAAACAGAACTATGACACTCTGGGGTGACTGTTGTTCTAAAATGGTTTATTCTCACCTTAAGAAATAATTTGGATTTTCAGCAACAAATACAGGCACATATTCTTCCACACTATTTTAGAATTTACATAAAGTGCATTCATTTATATAGTGTCATTGTCATTTGGCAATAATATGCTGATATTGGCCATTATTTTCACTTTATAGAACTGCTACAAGGTTCAGCAAACAGACCTTGGCCACTAAGAAGCCTTGTGACATGCAGAACAAGTTCTCAAGCTGGAATCAGATGGGAATGGAACTGGATTTGAATTTCAGAACTTCCTGTGAAGGGCTGCATACCTGGTGTTAAGACTAATTTACATTTAAATAAGAAATGACAAATGACAAATGCCCCCTAAGCATTAAGTTGGGTACCTATCTATGTAATATTTCCTTTTCATATTGAGTTTCTACTATACCATGATCTCTTTTTATTTCCCTGTTCTTCCTTACAATTGTGAGGCACATCCTGAGATATTTGCATAAAATTAAAGAAAAATAAAAAGCACCATAGCAATAAAACCCAGGAGAATAGCAGAAAGAAAGGGGGGAAGCTCTAACAAGAGCTAACCCATCCAACAAATGTTATCTTTGATAGGAAAAAATTAGGATAATACTTAACCTTTAATGTACCCAAACTGATATCTTCTAAACAAAATATAACCACTTTTCTTTTGTTTTATTTTTAAAACAGGATTTTTAAGTCTTATATCATAAGGAATCAGACATTATTTTTCTCTCTTTTTTTCATTTTGCAATAATTTAAATTCCTATTTACTTATTTTTTTTAATTTTTCAAATATATTTTTATGGTTTAGACATGATGGTTTTCATGTTTATTGTATTGATGTACAGTTAATGTACCCCACCAACAACAACTACAGAAAGTGCCGAAAGCCTGCCATCATTGTTTCTATGTCACATCTACTCTATTTCTTTCTGTCACCTATTTATTTTTTAAAATATTGTAGGCCACCTATAACCAAAATATTAAAATAAATTTTACTTCTTTCTAAATTAATTCTTTAATTTTGTCTCTGCAACAATATAAAATTGAATGGCCAAACCAAAGAACCAAACAGTGCATCTGGTACAGCTAATCTACTCAAAGCTTGTAGATGGTTAAGTCATGGCCTTAAGACAGGTCCTCAGTACTTGGGAAAGCTTTAATTCATTGGGATTAAACCTCTGTGGAATAAAATTCTGTGACTTTACTAGTTAATTTTGCAGTCAAAAAGATATTAGTGCATTCCTGCCAATAGAATCTATTTGTTACACTCTCTCTCTAAAAATGGCCAGCAATGGAGTATCAGGGACTTTCAATACCCTTAAGTAAAAATTAAGTAGAATTTACATACTGTAAGCAGAAGGATTGTCTTCTCATTAGAGACAGAATGTTTCTGCCCACTCTTGTGTTTTTTCCCGATAGAGGAACATTCGTTCCACTTATAGTTCAGCTGACATAGTTTTTTTCCTCATTCATTTCCTTTAAGGAAGTTATTGAGGAGATTGAAATATTTCAATTCTAGTATGTTTTGAAAGAGAAATTTAGAAAGTGTAGTTCTACCCAGGCCCTCTCATTTTTTTTTTCTTTACAACCTGCATTCTAGAAATCCAAGATACTAGGGACATAAATTTTCATTAACTCAAAAAAGTAAGATTGAACTAGAGTAATAGCAAAGTGTATAGGGCCGTAGCCTTACATGTGGCTAACCTGAGTTTGATCCCCCACATCTCCTGTAGTCAACAAAGACGGTGATACCAATTCTTGAGTATACAGCAAGTAATAACTCCTGAGCACCTCTGGTGTTATCCAACCACCCCTTCCCCCAATGAAACATGAATTTAAACAGAATAAAGCAAAAAAATCTTCTATTTAACTATGGGTTTTCAGCTTTTAATTGCAAGCTCAGAATGATCTTTATAATAAGAGAGTTTGTTTTTGCTTTTCAAAGGGATAAACTACTCAATAATTAGCAAAGTTTTGTACATTTATTTTATTGAGCAAGGACTACTATTCCAACTCCCAAATGTAAAATCCACACAGAAAAGAGGCACTGATAACATCATTTTTAATTTTGAGAGTGTATTAATAAACTAATTTAGCTTCCATATAAAAATCTAGACACGAATAGAGAACTAGACAGTCCAATAAAGATAGGGTAGTCATAAAGAAATAATTAAATGAATAAATAAAGCATAAATAATAAAATATCGTTCATTGCATTTGAATTTTAACCAATTAATTTGGAATTTTCTTTTTACATTCTAGTCTCAGGTAGTGTGAAATAGATGAGAGAGATTTTTAATCCTCTAGAGGGGGCTGGGAGCTAGGACAGAGAGGGGGCAACATCTACAAGTCTTTGTGGAAGAAAGTGTTCAACCTGGAAAAGGGGGTGACACTGAACAGTGGTAAAGCATTCTGCATGAAACTCTATAAGCAACAGTATTGTAAAACACTGTACAAAATCTGAAAATAATGGATGGATGGTACCAAGACCAAACAGTCATATGAACATTAAGTAGAAACAAAAAATGATCAGATTAAACACCAAATCCAAAGCCAACAACAACAGAATTGATACACAATCTACAACAAGCTAGACACAGAGGGGACCACTTATACTAGCAGCCCGGGGGGGGGGTAAAGAAGGGAGCTATGGGATGCATGCTGGGAACAGGGTGGAGGGAGGATAAAATTGGTGATGGGAATACCCCTGGTTCAATATCACTATGTACCTAAAATATTACTGTGAAAGATTTGTAATCCACTTTGGTCAAAATAAAAAATTATTATTAAAAAATCACATCTTGTAAAGGAGACTGTAAGTGGAAGGCAAATGGAGTCTGGGGGTACTAGTGATGGGAAGTGGACATAGGTGAATGGATTGGTGTTGAAACTTTGTATGCCTAAAACCAGGCATAAGTAAAAACTTTGTATGCCTAAAACCAGGCATAAGTAATTTTGCAATTTAATGAGGATTAAATTTTTGAAAGCTGAATAAGGAAAATATGTATTATAGAATAGTATATAACATTGTTATAATTAATATGTTATAGTAAAATAATTGTTTATTATAATTAATACATTAAAATACAAATTAATATTATAATAAAATAAGCTTCCAGGTAAATATTTACAACTCAAAGTACTTGTTTCAGAAACTACTTCATCATCTTCATACCTAATAATATCACAAACACATGAATAATATGAAATTATTAGTATATTGAGCAATAACAGAATAGGCCAGGGATGTTGTTATGTAGTAGGCACTAGCCGTTTTGCAATTGTGGCAGGTGGCTTTCTCCTCCACAGCCTCAGAAAGTTGCGCTAAAACCAGGTCAACCCGTGAACCACTGCAAACCTGGCTTGGCCTCAGAGGCCACTGGGCACTGCCCTTCTCTAGATTCGATAAGCACTGTGCTCATATAATTTTTCATCATGGCCTGACTTTTCATAACCTTTAAATATCTTTTAATCAATGTTGAAAGCATCATCTACCTTTTCTCAAGCCCCTTTATTCCAGACTTTCAAATCACTTGTCAGCTGTTTAGTCCAGTTTTACTAAATGTGTATCTTCACCATAGCCTGAAAAGGGGAGAGAAGGGCAATGCCCTTTTCTACTCTGGAATATGTGCAATTATGAGGCATAACTATGGTTGAATTTATGAATGAACAAGTGTATGAAGAACAGAGTAAAGGGGACAGTAATTATCTGAATACAGCTCTGAAATTATTTCAAGAGAAACAACATTAAGAGCTTCCTTCGCAAAAATTGTGAAGGGCTTATTTCCTGACATAATTTTATCAGTATATCTACTTATGTATACACTTTAAAGCACATTAGAATGTTTACATCTAAGCATTGGATGATAGCAGATGTTTTCAATTCCACTGAGATTGCAAGACTTAGTCCTCTTTTGTGCATGTTATTTTATTTCCTGTGTTATATCTACTAAATTATTCTATATATCATATATTTCTGTGGATCTGATTTTATGTTAAAAATTAATTACAAAATATGAATTAAGAAAGGGGATATCAAAAGAGGGCTTATTAAGTTTAGAACCACCACCTTAAATATATCCATAGCTAGACCATGATTTATGACTAAATTTAAATTTAGTCTGACTACATCTGTGCCTCCATCACCTATTCATGGCCACCAATAGCATCTGTGCTCTTCTTGCTGCTTCTTATACACATTACAGGCACTAATTTTTCTATTGCCTGTGACAGTCTTTCCAAGTTATTCCCATGGTTGACCATCATTCATTCAGATCTACCTGAAAGTCTGCTTTAAAAGAAAATATCAGGGGACCATACTTGTAAAACAATTATCTCAGCAAACTACATAGCATTGAACATACTCATATTGTCACCTTTACACATTACACAATGACTCTATGCTAATATCTTAAAGTCCCAGCCATTCAATATAATTTTTATGAGCCTCTAAAACAGAATTGAAGTTCAATTAAGTTATGGAGGAATAACTGGTCAAATATGTTTTTCATAAGATGAACATCAGAGATCTGCCATCAGGTTAAAAAATAAAGGTTTTGGCTTGAAATCTACCATGCTGGCATCTTAATCTTGGTAGCCTTGTCTTCAGAACTATCAAATATTTTTGTTGTTAGAGCCATTGACCTCTGGTATTTAGTAATGGCAGCCCAAGTAGACAAATAATATTCTACCTTAATTATTTTTAAAAAAAAAGACAATATACTAAAAAATATTCTCTCAATTTATCACTCATGACCTACCATTACATGTTTATATTTTTACTTGTATTATGCCTCCCATCAAGAAACGAATGTTGAATGGTAAAACTCTCTTTTAAAAAACAATATGAATATTCCTCAAAAAACTAGAAATTGAGAAATTGAGTTTCCATCCAACACAGCAAGACCAGTTTGAGAATATACCATATGGGCCCCAAAACACAATGCAGAAAAGATATCTGTACTTCTATGTTCATTGCAGTACTATTTATAATAACCAAAATGTGGACACACCAAGTGCCCAAGAACAGGTGAGTGAATAAAGAAAAATGGAATACATGCACAATGGAATATTATGCAGCTTTTAGGAAAAATGAAGCCATAAACTTTTTATACATGGATAGACATGGAGAGTATTGTGCTGAGTAAAATGAGTTAGAGCCAGAGGACAAACAGAATGGCTGCACTCATGTGGAATATAAAAATATAGTATGAGAAAAATACCAAACAATAGAAATGAGTCATGAGGTAGAAATCCTAGTAAAAAGCATGCCATAAAGTGATAAAGTGATACGCATGATACCCTTTCAGTAAAATATTGCAAAGCATGGTGTCTAAAAGCAAAGATAAGAGAGGGAAATTGCCAAAGAGACAGGTAGAGGAGAGAAGGAGGGAGGGTGGGAGGAAAACTGGAACATTAGATTGGGAAATGTGTGCTTAAAAAGAGTAGTGTACCAAAAAAAAAAAAAAAGAGTAGTGTACCAACGTAAATACCAACATAAATAAAGATAATTAAATAAATAAATAAAGAAGAGTGTGTACTAACTTACAATGTATGGGTATAAATAAAACTCAGTAATAAACAACTTTGTAATTGTGTATCTCAATGATTCAATTAAAGAATTTATTGAAATAAAGAAAAAAAAGGAAGGAAGGAAGGAAGGAAGGAAGGAAGGAAGGAAGGAAGGAAGGAAGGAAGGAAGGAAGAAAGGAAGGAAGGAAGGAAGGAAGGAAGGAAGGAAGGAAGGAAGGAAGGAAGGAAGGAAGGAAGGAAGGAAGGAAGGAAGGAAGGAAGGAAGGAAGGAAGGAAGGAAGGAAGGAAGGAAGGAAGGAAGGAAGGAAGGAAGGAGGAAGGAAGGAGGGAAGGAAGGAGGAGGGAAGAAAGGAGGAAGGAAGGAAGGAAGGAAGGAAGGAAGGAAGGAAGGAAGGAGGGAGGGAAGGAAGGAAGGAAGGAAGGAAAGAAGGAGGGAAGGAAGGAAGGAGGGAAGGAGGGACAGAGGGAGGGAGGGGAGGGAGGGAGGGAGGGAGGGAGGGAAGGGGGAAGGAAGTGAGGGAGGGAGGGAGGGAGGGAGGAAGGGAGGAAGGAAGGGAGGGAGGGAGGGAGGGAGGAAGGAAGGAAGGAAGGAAGGAAGGAAGGAAGGAAGGAAGGAAGGAAGGAAGGAAGGAAGGAAGGAAGGAAGGAAGGAAGGAAGGAAGGAAGGAAGGAAGGAAGGGAGGGAGGGAGGGAGGGAGGAAGGAAGGAAGGAAGGAAGGAAGGGAGGGAGGGAGGGAGAGAGGGAGGGAGGGAGGGAGGGAGGAAGGAAGGAACTTTGGACAATATCTAAAGGAAAAAAATGAGAGACAGACAGGGAAGAAGTGAGAGTAAGAAGAGGGAAGAAAGTGTCTGTTACAAAGACAATATTGGTAAGAAAGGTATAGAAGGAAAACTGGGAACATTTTTAGTGGGAAGTATATACTGGTGAAGAGATAGGTGTTATATTTTATGTCATATTTTATGACTGAAACTTAACCATCAACAACTCTGTAATAGCATATCTAATGGTGATTCAATAACAAAAATTAAAAAATACGGGATCTAAATTACATAATGGTTTGTCTCCTTGGTACAGAATCTACAATAAATTTTTGTTGTTTTCTTTTTGGTTTTTGGACCACACCTAGTAGCGCTCAGGGGTTACTCCTGGCTATGCACTCAGAAATTACTCAGGATTATATGGGACACTGGGGAATCGAACCATGGTCCATAGTCGACTAGAGCCTTACCACTTGCACCATGGCTCCAGCCCTACAATAGAATATTTATTGGAAAAGTGAATGTTTAAAAGCTGAATATTAAAATGTATAGACAGGGGATGATTAATCATGATACACATATAGAACACTTGTTATAATGAATTTGTTATTTCATCACTTAAGTGTTTAATTAAAAACAGATATAAAGACTTTTTTATATCCTTTGTTTTTAGTCTGGTTTTTTTTTTATCCTTTCCTCTAGCTAGTTAAAACTGGCAAGTTTTCTAAACCAAAAGTCAGAGAAAGTATATTTTATGTATTTTCCAGTTTGTAGTCATGAGGCACTGCAAGAATATAAAAACAACGTCTTTAGTATCTAAAATAAAATGTATCCTCACCACCTGTGATATGAAAGTGTGGAAGAAAGAAGGAAAATAGAGCAAAAACAAAGTATGAACATTTCATGAGGAAGTAGGGATGCCACTCCAATCTCAAATTATTTTGGTAATGCATTATAGGAATAGAAAATAAGACAAAAATATACCGTATCTTGTTATTTTGGAGGGAGGAGCAGTTAAATTGCTCTTATAGTGTAAAGTGTGTTCGACACATGTTGCATGGATCCATAATAGCCAGCTAGAAACTGTGGGCTGACAGTTCTATTGATAGACGAGCACCACACTGCAGTCTGTCAAGTTTCACATTTATATCTAACACTCTAATCTGGTTTTATTTCCTTCATGAAATCAATTCAGTAGCAATTAAATAACCAGCTTACAAAGCATTTTAATGTCTCAAGCATTTATCTACATAGAGCCCAGAAAGGGGAAGATAATTAGAAGTGACCTACCTTCACCAGTGCAGATATATATGCTAGAAAAATCAGTGAATTATTATTACTATAGAGAGGTACCACTAAATCCACCTTATTCTTGATTCAATGCTGCTTGGTTGAACCTTTTTATTTGATTCCTAGAGGATGCAATCTGTAAAATTGTTATCATTATCTGGAATTTTGTTCCATTTCTGTAATTTTAAGCATCACTGAAATGGGCTCTGTTTTTTAGCTGTGAGATATTTCATCATTGGCACATGGCATAAGATGAAGTAGGCTTCAAAAGGTAGAAAAAGGTCAAAAAAAAAATTGACAAGCTAGAACTTTATATATTTGACTGTTTTTGAGCTGGTAGAGTGTTTTTTTTGTTTGTTTGTTTAGGTACTTTAAGAAACTTAACAAAAAAATCACCACAAAGTTATTCTGGCAAAATTCATTGTCATTTATCTTTGAAATTTTGTTTTACTTTAGATCTAGAACTTGCGCATATTAAGTAATAATGGGAGAATCTTTTTTTTTTTTTTTTTGGTTTTTGGGTCACACCTGGCAGTGCTCAGGGGTTATTCCTGGCTCCAGGCTCAGAAATTGCTCCTGGCAGGCACAGGGGACCATATGGGGCGCCGGGATTTAAACCGATGACCTCCTGCATGAAAGGCAAACGCCTTACCTCCATGCTATCTCTCCGGCCCCATAATGGGAGAATCTTAAAAACATGGAAATTAACCTCAAAGACCCAAAGTTCATTTTTTGATTCATTGAGTACTATGAGTCAGTAAAATCCTGTCTATATTTTCCCCATTTATGTAATAATGATAAATATATCAGTCTATAATTTAAAAATGCACATTTGGGGGCAGGAGAGATAGCATGGAGGTAAGGAGTTTGCCTTGCATGCAGAAGGACAGTGGTTAGAATCCTGACATCCCATATGGTCCCCCGAGCCCGCCAGGAGTGATTTCTGAGCATAGAGCCAAGAATAACCCCTGAGCCCTGCCGGGTGTGACCCCAAAACCAAAAAATAATAAAAAAGCACATTTTTTACTCCTTAAAGTCATTCTTAATCTGTTTTCTATCTTTTGTTTACCTATAAAAGACTGACTAAAATCCACCTATAAATTAATCAATTTTGAAGAATGCATTTTCACAGTTTTCCTTCTCAAAAGGGTGGGATAAACCAAAGACTGTGATTCTAATAGTCAGTCTTTGCCAGTGTACAAAATATGATCCTATAGTAGATGAATAGGAAGAAGACTCAAAAGTAAGTCACTCACACACAAAAGCATAAAAAATTCACCAGTGCTCTGTAGTAAAAGTAAAGAAGATATATGTTCCAATTGGAACATATATCTTCTTTTCTTTTATATATATATATAATATATATATACATATATATATACATATATATACATATATATACATATATATATAATAGGTAGTTTCTAGCAACCTGTGGTTTGGTCAATATGAAGAAGAAAACTGTTGGAAGAAGAAGAAAATAGAGACTGAATCAATCAAAGTCATAGGCAATCACAGAGAAGGGATATCCACTATAATAAGGGTCACAAATTCAATCCAAATATCAAACAGATTCCAATGAAAGAGAAAAGAGGCAAAAGTGAAATCAAAGCAGAAGTCTCAAGAAATCCAGAGAAAAATAAAAATCTAAGTACCCTATTTTCTGGCATATAAGATGACTTTTTAACTCATGAAAAACTTCTTAAAAGTCGGGGATCATCTTATACTCCGGTATACGGTATGCTAAAACTTACTCCAGCTTCAAAGACCAGTGATCTGTGCCCCTCTTACTGCTGGCATCCCTCTGTTCAGTTTTTATGGAACAGTGGAGGCGCTCTGTCTCCCTTTAGCTGTCCTATTAATCACGACACCCCAGTCAGTGGCTCTTGGAGGAATTCTCTCCCTGCTCTCAGTGTAGATCACTGTTTTATGTTTACATGTTTGATGACAAATAGCCTTATGTTTATAAGTGACAGTTTTCCAGCTAAGTACATGCATGACATAAGAATTTGAATTAAAATTAAAATTTAAATGTAAAATTGAAAATATTTTAGAATTTTGTGTTAAAAGAGAGGTAGTCTTATATGGCGAATATAGCCCAAACTCTATATTTTAACAGGAAAAGTAGGGGGTCATCTTATACACCGAAATTATGGTACATCTGAACATGAATCAGACTTGAAAGTCTAACATAGATACTCCTTTGGGAAAGGAAAGGAATTTGGGCCACATTTGTCATGTCTCAGAGTTACTCCTAAGTTTGTGCTTCAGGTCACTTCTAGTAGAGCTCAGAAGACACTTCAGTGTTGGAATTAAACTCAAAATTTCTGCATGCAAAGCATTCACACTAGCCCTTTTGAGATAACTTGCTGGTTGCTTTTGTCTAAGTTAGAGTCTCAGCTATTCATATTTAGAATCAGAACAATTAAATATTTCCACTGTAGGACTATGGCTCTTGTAGATAAATACTTTTTGTAGAGGATACTAAGTAGCTTTGAAGAGTCCCAAGTTTTCATTATATGCATCTATATGCTAAGTTGACTGTTACAGACTATCGAAGTCTTTGTTTAGAAGTCTTTCATTTTTTCCATTTATTTTATAAAAGTATTTCAAACTTAGAAAAGCACACAAGTTTATCTAAGGTACTCATGATAAATAAATGCCATGTTATTTATAAATAATTTTAATAGATTAAATATGTATAACTCAATAATAAAATATGCCTTTTAAATTTAAAAAAAGAATACTTAAAATTGACAAGTCCTTTATGTGTCCTCTTCTCAAATAAGCACTATTATGAAATTTATATTTGCCATTCTCTTGTTATGATGATAGTTTTACAATAAATGCCCATATCCTCTGGTTTTGAAATTTAAGACAACGGTCTACATATTATTTTTGTATCTTGATGTGTACATGGTTCTTCCATTTTAAGTACTGGAACTGAGATGCAACTTAGAATGTATCATTACCTTCAATATTCTGTGTTAGTGTCTGAGATCAGCTCACTGCCCAGAAGTACCATGTACCCAATAGGAGCAAAGAAAAAGGTAATGGCAATGCTTGGTCATGACTTGTCACCACCATAGTAATGTTCTGTTCATTCTATGCCTTTGTTCCAATTCTCACTGCTCAACCCAAACTTAGAAGCCACTAAACTGAGAAACTAGAGGTTTAATATTGAGCAAATATGGTGTATGAAAATGTAGATCTTATCAATGTATTATCTAGTCTTATTACTTGTGAAATGTCACAACACAACTTGAGTCAAAAATCACATAGAACATCAGTAAACTCATTAGAACTAAGATTTAGACTCAAGTACATTCAAAATAAGCACAACATAAAGGTTATAAGTGAGTGAAAACATTTTTTATAGATGAACTTTCACTTTTATTGTGGTACCTTTTTTTAATTTTTATTTTGAACATATTGGCTTACATTTCTTTCACAGTAGTATTTTAGGTACATGATAACATTGAATCAGGGGAATTCCCATCACCAAATTTGTCCTCCCTCCACCCCCGTTCCCTTCCTGCAACCCATATCCCCCAACATCACCCGCCCTGGCTGCCAGAGTAAGTTGTCCCCTCTGTGTCTAGCTTACTACTAGTGATCATATATGTTTGGTTCTGGTACCCTCCCTTGTTTTCCCCTCTATTTGAGTGGCTGAGCTAGATAGTTCGAGTTATGTGGTTTTGTTTTAAGGAAAGAAAAGCAATAGAATGGGGTAAAAAAATCAAATAAGCTAAAAATGGGTGGTGTCCTTCTAGAGGCTTTCAACCTCAGTTTGAGAGAGGACAAGAAAAAGATCATTGAAACACTGCAACAATAGAGAAAGAAATATCAAATAAAATATCCAGTGAGCACTGCAGCAATAAAGACAAGCACCACATAATAGTCTCGGTCCTGAAATCAAACCATGTCGGAGTGCAAAAAGAAAGAGAAAGATAAAATAAAATAAAATAAAATGGGAGACATCAACTTCAATATCTACACAAAAATAAATAAGTCAAAAAAATCAATCAATAATTAAGCATATAAATGGATGAAAGGATTATTTTGTTCTTCTCCCCCACCCCCGCATAGGCACAGTAACTATTGGAAACATTATAGAGGGAATCCCCTTGGCCTAGGAGATACAGGGTTTCTCAACCCTTGAAGTATCATTTACTCTCCTCTCGGTACTTTTGTGGTGTATGGAAGACTTCTGCTTCATCATGGATGGTAAAATAAGACCTCTGTATCTAGAGATCCTGGTGTCTGTACAGCTCAAGGAATGGAGTTTATGATATATTATGGTACCTTTTTAAAAGAACATTTATAATATATGCCATGTTAGGTATGATAAAACATAATACCAGTAGCAGTGTTGGTTGAATAATATAGGTAAGAATGCTTTATAATTGACAAAAAGTTAGTACAAAAATATTTTGACAGTACTGCTATCAGAAATTAATGTATTTTAATGCACTAAATCTATCTTCACAAAAATAATTCTCTTACAAATTGTTCAAATAGTGAACAGGCAGTTTTACAGTGTTTTTGAGACTGACTCTCAGAACTGCACTGTAGGCTGGGTTATCAAGTCACTTGCTATTTCTGTAAACGAGATCTGATAAAACCATAAAAGTCACATCTGAAAATTTTAAATCAAAAAATATATTGCCTTAGTAAGAATTCAGGGATAAGGAAACTATCACTAAAATATCCTCATCAAGGAAGATATATACCTAATAAATGAATACTTCATATACCATGACCTGCTTCTCCATTAATCCTAAAACTAATCTGAGTTATAGATATTTACACTCACATAGACACAAAAATATTTGCTGTGTCTAGGCTGTGCTCAACAGAAAAGTTCAGCCAAATTAACAGAATTATTATCTATCATTCAATTTCTGTTCAAGGAAATACATCTAAATTGCCAACTCTAAATAATACTCAGAATGCTATTACTACACATTAAATTCAAAATGCTGCCAAAAGTCACTCCTATGTACCTTTTGATATGACCAAAGTAAAAAAATGATAGCAAAGATTTTAGATTAAATGGGAAAAGTAGATAGAATATATCAATGAAAAATGTATCTAAGAGAGAAACACATGAGAATTAAAAATCTGGGGAGATATACAAAGTAAAAATGTTTTAAATATTTCAGATATTTAGAAGCAGACTAGTCACAGCAGAAAATATATTCATAAAATTGAAGTAAAGATAGAAGTGAGAGAGATAATACAATAGGTAGGTCTCTTGCCTTGCATATAGCCAATCCCAGTTCAATCCCTGGAATCTCATATAATCCCCCTGTCTCCATCAGGAATAATCTCTTAGAAGATAGTCAGCAGTAATCACTGAGAATGATCAGATGTGGCTCCAAAACAAAACAAAACAAAAAACAGGAATAACAAAATAATAACAAAAGACAAAAATAAAAAAGCAAAAGACAGAAATACATGCAAAGAAAGTACTAAAAATACAATTGAAACAAAACATAAGAACCTGTGAAACACCAAACATTTAATTTCAGATAGTCCAACAGGAATGACAAAGCAAAGAGAAAATGGAGCCCAAGAATTTTGAAGCCAATAACTGCAGATTTCTCAAGATTCAATAAAAACTATCAATTTCAGAATCAAAACTCTTGACCTAAGCAAGATAATACAAAATAAAATGAGCACACCTACATGTATCATGTGCCAAGTGCTAAAATAAAAAGATAATAAAGAGAACACATGTGCTCTCTGGACTCATTTGTTGGGCCTTGCACAACACAAGTGTGTTGTGGCCCATATGCATGATGGCTGAGCATATGTCACCCAGATGTCCCCTCCTGAAATGTGCACTTTCATACTGTCCTACTTTTATTCACCCTAAGATGTGGATTAGGGAGTTTCCACCTTTAAAGAAGCCTGAGTTATCACTTCGATGTATTAATTTCTCTTTCTCCTCTCTCTCCCCTCCCACAGAATTTTTAAATAAAACCATTTTTTCACTTAAAAATATGAAGAGACCTGGAGAGGTAGCACAGAAGTAGGGTGTTTGCCTTTTATTCCAGGTTTGATCCCTGACACCCCATCTTATCCCCTAAACCCTGCTAGAAGTGCTATATTCGCCCAGATGAGGAGTAAGCCCTGAACACTGTACAGTTAGGTACCCAAAACAAACAAAAGAATCTAAACTTTCAGAATAAAAGTAAGCTTTGTTTTATCATGGGAACATTAATAAGATGGGATCAAATAAAATGTCAAAAAACAGGAAAACATTTTTAAAATGCTACAAAAGTGAAATTTTAGACTCAATGAACAAATGCATCAAAATGAAGGTGAAACACATAGTTATGTATTAAAATAAAAATTTAAACTAATTGTTTCATGAGAAAAATAAATGATATTAAATTAACTCTCTTTAGAAAAGGAAGATTCGAGCAATAAAAGTATATCATTGCTAAACAAGAAGAATGTTTATATTCTTTATAATTTTATACTTTTGAATTTCCCTGAATGACTACTGACTGTTAGAGAAAAAGTAACATCATTTTGTGGAGTTTTTAGCATATTCTACATATGCTAAGTAAAACATATGAAAACAAGAGCAAAATGTGTAGGAGGAGGAACAAATGGAATTCTATTGTTAAAAAAGTCTTGATCTTTTTATAAAGCATTATAAAAAGATTTTAAAGTTAGAATGTGATAAGTTAAATCTGAACATTGTAGTCTCTGAGGTTATGATTAAAATTATTTTTACTACTTTTTATAGCTTTTTCTTTTTCTATATGATTTTATTTAACTCTGCCTCTCAAAGAAAAATCTTTTTATTATCTTACAGTTTAGCTATCATAGATTGCTTTTAAAATTTATGGATTTATGTTAATAGTTACCCACTTTGATAACTACCCATCAAAGTGCCCTGAACTCTCTCTACTGCTATCCCTGTGTTACCTCCAGTCCAATAATCATTTTTCAACTTTGCACTTAGGTGCTCATTGAGTGGAAAGCAATCTTTTCATTCCTAAAATTAATCTCTTGTGGTTTTATTTTAATAAAATTTTAGGGTAGTGGTTTTGGTCACATCCAGCAGTCTCAGGAATTACTCCTACATGTACTGAAGGATCACTCAGGTGAGGCTCACAAAACCATTTGGAGTGCCAGGGATCAGACCTAGTTTGGACATATGCAAGGAAAATGCCCTACATTATGTACATCTCTGTAGCCCCTAAATCAATGTTTTACTGCAGTCCAAGCTGAAAACTTACACAACTGAATAATTATAAACATGATACTTACAGGCTCTCAAATGGAGTTATAAGACCAGAATGGGTTCTATTTCAAAGGCATTTATTCAAGCTATAATTCAGAATTTCTGTCAAAAACTTTATACTTCCCAAGTATAACTGATAGCAAAGAAGCAAACTATCATCAAACTTCTGGCTATTTCTACATCTGGAATAAAATGCCCTTCAAGTTCATTCCAAAAAGTGCTATTACTGCCCATTTCAGAAGATCAACCAAGGCCTCTGAGACTTAAAGACCTTACATCTTTCTTTCTTTCTCATATTCTTCTGTGAAAAGAAAGGCCCCCCAATTTTTCTTAAACCCAGCAATGCATTTCAATGTTTGTTCTATTTCTACTTCTTATTTTTAAGTCTTACATTATTTTATTTAAAAGTTTATTATTATAACACTATAAATTACCAAGTTATTCATA
>NC_064862.1:16449814-16502314 GCF_024139225.1 Suncus etruscus
GGATGAATTTACTCCAATGCTATGTTGTTTTAATGATTATTGCTTTGTAGCAAAAGTTTTAAATTGGTAAAGTGATGCCATCCATCTTCTTTTTCCTAAGGGTTGATTTAGTTATTCATGCATATTTATTATTCCAAATAAATTTCAGGAGAGTTTTATCCACTTATTTGAAGAAGAGACCCAAACTATAACAATCTAAACACAAATGGACCTATTATACTGGTAGACTAGGGGGCTCAGAGTGGAGGTATGAAATGCATACTGGGAACTATGATGGAGGGAGGTCAACACTGGTGGTGGGAATGGCCCTAACTTACTGTCACTATATGCCTGAAATACCACTATGAAGGACTTATAATTCACAATGGTCTCAATAAAAAATTAATTAAAAAAGAATATCATGGATAGCATTAGAGAAATTGCATTAAATCTATACAATGCTTTGGGGGAATATTGCCATCTTATTGAGGCTAATCCTCCCAATTCATGAACAAGATATGTGTTTCCATTTCCTTGTATCCTCTTTTATTTCTTCAAGCAGTGATTTGAAGATTTCTTTGTATATATCCTTCACCTCTTTAGTTGATTCAAGGTATTTGAGTTTGTGTGGCACTAATGTGAATTAAATTGTTTTCCAATGTCCATTTCTTCTCTACCATTATTTGTGCATAAGAAAGCCATTAATTTTTGCATTTTAATTTTGTAGCCTACCACTTTGTTATATTAATCTATAGTTTCTAGAAGCTCTTTGGTAGAATCTTTAGGGTTTTCTAAATATAGTATCATGTCATCTGAAAACAGTGAGAGCTTGACTTGAGAGCTCTTCCTTTCATATCTGGGTGTCCTTGATATTTTTTTCTTCTTTAATTGCTATGGCAAGTACTTTCAGTACTATATTAAATAGGAATGGTGAGACGGGCAGCCTTGCCTTGGACCAGATTTTAGAGAAAAGGCTTTTAGTTTATCCCCATTGAGAATAACATTTGCCATTAGCTTGTGATAGATAGTCTTGACTATATTGAGAAAAGCTCCTTCTATTGAGGAGGTTTTTTTCTTTATCTTGCATGGGTGTTGGACCTTATCAAATGCTTTCTTTGCATCTATTGATATAATCATATAATTTTTATTCTTTCTATTGTTGATAGGTGTATTATGTATTTCATTGTATTTCTGGAATGAAACATACTTGGTCATGTTGTTTTATCTTGATGAGGCTTTAGATACTATTTGCTAGATTTGAGTATCTTTACATCTGTGCTCATCAGGGATATTGGTCTGTATTTTTTTCTTTTTTTGCAGTATCTCTTTGGTTTGGTATCAGGGTGATGTTAGCTTCATAAAAATATTTGGAACTGTTTCTGTTTCTTTAATTTTCTGAAAGATCTGAAGAGTATTGGTAGCAGGTCACCTTAAAAGTTTTAAAAGAATATTTTAGTGAATATATCTGTGCGTGAAATTTTGTTTCTGGGAAGACTTTTGATTACCATTTTAATTTCCTCAACAGTGACAGGTCTTTATATATTCTAGTTCATCCTAGTTCAAACATGGATGATTATAAGAATTCAAAAATTTATCCATTTCTTCTAGGTTCTTATGTTTCGTGGCATATAGTTTCTCAAAGTAATTTCTGAGTACCTTTTGATTCTCTATAGTATCTGTAGCGATCTCCCTCTTTTTATTCCTTTTTTTTTTTTTTTTTTTTTTTTTTTTTGGTTTTTGGGCCACACCCAGCGTTGCTCAGGGGTTACTCCTGGCTGTCTGCTCAGAAATAGCTCCTGGCAGGCACGGGGGACCATATGGGACACCGGGACTCGAACCAACCACCCCTGGTCCTGGATCAGCTGCTTGCAAGGCAAACACTGCTGTGCTATCTCTCCGGGACCCTCTTTTTATTTCTAATTCAGCTTACAAATTTCTTTCTCTTCCTTTCTTTGTGAGTTTTGCTAATGTTTTATCATTCTAATTTTTTGGTCAAAGAACCAACTTTTGCTTTTATTGATTTTTAATTGTATTGTTTTATTTTTCACTTCATTAATTTCTGCTCTAAGCTTTATTATTTTCTTCTGCATACCTATTTTTGTTTCATTTATTCATTTTAATAAGTAGAGTCATTAACTTATTTATGTAGGCCCCTTTTTCCTTCGTGATGTGTGCTTATAAAGCTATAAATTTTCCTCTTAGTATCTCTTTTGCTGTATCCCACAAATTCTAATACTGTGTGTCTTCATTCTCATTTTTCTCCAGTAATCTTTTAATTTCTTCTTTACTTTCATCTGACCCACTGTGTGGTTATGGGCTTTTCAACTTTTAGGTGTTGAAGTTTTTCTTCTGTATCTGTATTTTATTTCTAGCTGCAGTAAATTATGATCTGAGAAGGTAGTTTGTACAATTTATGTCCTCTTGATCGTATGGAAGTATGTTTTATGGGAAAGCATGTGGTCTATCCTGGAGAATGATACATGCATTGAAGAAAAATGTGTGTCTATTTTTCTGGGGGTGGAGATCCTTATACATATCTACAAGAACACTTTCTTCCATTTCTCCTTTTAGAGCTGATATATTCTTGTTAGATTTTAGACTAGTTCACCTATCAAGGGATGACAGGGTAGTGTTGAAGTCTCTCACTATTACTGTGTTGCTATTGATGTCCTCTTTCAGATTTTTCAACAATTGTTTAAAATATTTTACTGGCCTCTCATAAGGTGCATATATTTTAGGTTGTGATTTCTTTCTGTTGTACATATAACTTGATTATTAAGAAATGTCCATCTTCGTCCCTTATAATTTTTCTAAGTCTAAAATTCATATCATCCATTATTAATATGGCCATCCTAGCTTTTTAAGAGAGTTGTTCCCTTGAATGGTTGTCCTCAGCCTTTGACTTTGTGTCTATGTTTGTTGTTACTATTCTGATGTGTTTCTTTTAGGCAGCAGAATGTTGAATTCAGCTTTTTGAATCATTTTGCCACTTTGTGTCCTTAATTAGCAATTTAGTTCATTGATGTTGAGAAAAATGTTTGTCATGGGATTTATTTTCATACTTTTGTAGTAGTTTGATACATCTGTAGGTCTGTTCTATTTTAAAGTGGACCTTTCAATTTTTCTTTTGAGACTGGTCTTGAGTTTGTAAAGTTTCTAAGCTGTTGTTTGTCTGTAAGATATGTATGCATCCTTCAAACCTAAATGTGAGTCTGGCTGGATGAAGTATTCTAGACAAAGCTTTCATTTAATTGAGTTTTGTCACTATATCCCACCACTGCCTTAAGCTCATGAGGGTCTCTTTTGACAGATCTGCTGTAAATCTTAAGGATGCTTCTTTAAATTCAGTATTCATCCCTATCTGTGGTATTTGTCATTGTGAATAAGATGTGTCTTGGGTGCTTTTTTCCATATCTTTTTTAGCTGGTACTCTTCAGACATACAGAATTTTTCTCATGCACTCTTTATCTCTGAGTTTCTCTGCAATGATGTTCTTTACTATTGATTCTTCTTGGGGATTTTTTTCTTGGGTCTCTAGGACTCCAATAATTTTTATGGGTTTTTTGGTTGTTGTTTTTATCAAAGACTTTTATTTTAATCTGTTTACATTCTTTGAGAATTTTTGCATTGTAGTTATTTGCTTTAACATCTTTATCTAATCTCTTCTGTTGTAGGGAATTGTTATGCATGTCACTTTTCAGTTCATTGATTTGTCTTCAGCAGCCTTCTATATTGAAGAGCCTTTCCAATGATGTTTATATTTCATTTACCAAGTTCTTCAGTCCTGTTGTTTCCATTTTGAGTTTTCTCATTTCTATTTTCATATCCTTTTGTTTTCTATTTGTGGTTCATTCGGCTCGATCCACCTTTACTTTGAGTTCTATTAACATCCTCCATATTTCTTTCCTAAACTCCTTATCTAAGAGGCTAGATGGTTGGCACTTTCTGGTCATCAGAGCTGCCATCTTCATACTCTATGCATGAGTTTGGCCTGCGTTGTTTTCCCATTGTCAAGCATGTTGTGTGATGTTTTCTGTGTGTTGTGTTGAAGATTATTGACTAGGAGATGTGCATAGCAGTGGAGTGAAGTGGAGAGGCTGTGGCCCTTTGGCTCTGCACTTCATAGGCTGGGCCAGCTCACCTCTATTGACATAGCTTCTGCAGCCTCTTCTGAGCAGGGTTTATCCCAACCCTGGCAGCTGTGGATTTTGGATGGTAGCTGCACATCAAAAAGCATACGGCAGCAATCTAGAAACCCTTGATATTGTGTCCTTTGCAGTGTGGTGTTTCCTACATATTGTTCTGAGGTTTATTAACTAAAATATATGCTATGAGTCCTGAAGCGGGGGTTGGAGTGATCTTGGCACATCACCAGTTAGCCCTTCTGCTTGTTCCCATCATGGTTGTGGTCTGCTTACTGCCTCCAACGGTCTTGGGAAATGAAAAAGCCCCCGTCGGTCCTCCTACAAGTTGCCTTCAGGTCTATGGGCTGGGCACTAGTTGTTTGCCATCTCTAGGGCTTGGGGAGCTTTCCACACTACGGGGTCAGGGACATGCAATTGTCTCTTTTCACTTCCGGGGCTTTATTATTCATCTGTTTTCATGTTCAGTCTTCTGAGACCTCTATTTTTAAAGCTTCTGAATCATCATTGACTCTGTGGATAGTCCTCAACTAGCACAGGAAGACAGTGAGTGAGCTCATGGTGAAAAGACCCTTATTTTTAAAAGAAAATAATAATCCTAAGATTTTTAACTACAGAATTGTGGGTAGTACTTCGGTTTTCCTTTGGATAATAGGCTGAATGGGAACATTGAATAGTTGATTTTAATTTAAAATTTAGTTTGCAAAAATTAAGTTTGCAAGATGGTCAGTAATTGAAGAGATATAAATTATACTGTGTGTAAACTAACAAGAAAAATGAAAAAATATGTTTACAGTAGAAAGTAGAAAGAATACAAAATAGCAAGAAAAGGAAAAAAGACATTAGTGTTAATGATAGATGCAAAGAGAACACACATTTCTATTTAAATACAGATTATTTAATGTACCAAAGCATCTATTTTATTTGTGATATACATATAAAACATAACCATATAAAATACAATATGATATCAATGTAGAGACGTAGGGATTGTTGATATAAAGAATACTTGCATAGCAATAGTAATATCAGACAATCAAAATTTAAGCCTACTCCATTTACTTAAAAATGACTTGAGATATATTCTATCATGAAATGAAAATATTAAACTTTTAAAAATCTACCAGTATAGTCTTTCATAATATTAAGCTCAAAGTGACTTAAAAGAGGAATTGACTTAAAAGAAAACAGATAATTATTCAGTACCCCAACTGTTGTTTTATAATTTTCATTTTATTAAAGTGGTGTTATTCACAAAGTTATTCATAATTGAGTTGTAATAAATTAGTTTCACCAAAAAATTATCTGGTCTAAATATTTTTATTATATTTAATAAAATTAAAAGTAAAAAAGAATTAAATCGGAAGTAAAACTTGGTATTTATAAGATCAATTCAGAAAAAATATGATAAATGTTATTGTATTGCAACTTTGTAGTTTTTTTCTTTTGAGCCACATTCAGTAGTGCTCAGAGATTGTTCTTGACATTGTATTCGGAATCACTCTTGGTAATGTTTGAAATACCAGGAATCAAATCAGAGTCAGTTACTTATAAGACAAGTACCATAATCTATATTGCAACTTTTAATCAAAGAGAGGAGCTGTATTTCAATAAATTTGATCCTTTTAGTGTTTTGAAATAGCAAGTATTTTTTCTAACTTTTTGAACTTCAAATTTTTATTGGGTCCCCTAGAAAGGTGCTCAGGGCATAGTCTTGATTCTGAACTCAATAATTACCTCTGCAATGCTGGAGGGCCACATGGGTTGGGATCAGCTGCATGCAAGGCAAATGCTCTACCCATTTTATTATTGCTCTGCCCCCTCCAGGTAGCGTTTTACCTTTTTTAAAATTAAAACTGGTCTTATTTAATTCTCATTAATTTTTATATCACGTAGACTTTGGTTGCTGTTATTATTGACATCTTTTCTCTGATCAAACATATCTTATCCTTTTATTACTTGTATTTAAACAAAGAATGGATCTACTATTTTATAAGTAAAAGCATTATTAAATTCTCCAATTATTTTCTAGTTGGTTGTTTTAGTTTTCCAAGATTAGAATAATGTTCTCCAAAAATAAAGCAAAATTCCTCCTTTTATGTATTTCCCTATATATTTCTTTCTCTTCTCTAATTGTATTGCATTTATTAGTAACCTTTAGAAAATCATGCTCTTTGTTATAATAATGGAAGTTAATTGTTTAGTGGCTTTGGTGAGATTCTCCTTTTGTTTCTGATTTAAAAATAATTGCTCTAAATTTTCTCCTTTTACCAAGTAAAATAAAGCAAGAAAACATTAAAATGGGAAAATCCAAGGAAAAAGTTAAGTCCAAATTGATCCATCACATCAATACATGTAAATAGTGTAAGTAAACCTGTCATAAATTACTTTGCAGACCAGAAGAAAAAACAAAATTTCCTCTCTGTAAAGCACATATTCAAAACATAATACTGTATTTTTTGCATCATAAAACGCAACCCCCCCAAATATGTGTGTGTGTGTGTGTGTGTGTGTGTGTGTGTGTGTGTGTGTGTGTGTGTCTTATGGAGAGAATGCTGCCTGGAGCTGAAGCCTGAGTGGAAGGAGAGCAGATATTAATCACATGGCATCCACAGTGTGACGCCCCTTTACTGTGCAGGCATTCACGTAGGAGGAGCAATCAGGTTAGCACACTTCATCATAGAGAGCTTTCGTTGAAAACTATTTGATAGCTGCTATGACTTTTATTTTTTTTATTTTTTTATGTTCATACGACTGTTTGGTCTTGGTGCCCTCCATCATTTCCCAACAATTTGTGAGGCAGAACATTTTTACATACTTTTTCATTAATATAAAAAAAGATATATAAAATCCCTTCCTCACACCTATATTCATTGTAGTGCTATTTACAATAGCCAGACTCTGGAAGCAACCAAGATGCCCTTCAACAGATGAATGGCTAAAGAAACTGTGGTACATGTACAAATTGAAATATTATGCAGCCATCAGGAGAAACGAAGACATAAAATTTTCCTATACATGGATGTACATGGGATCTATTATGCTGTGTGAAATAAGTCAGAGGGAGAGATAGATACAGAATAGTCTCACTCCTCTGTGGGTTTTAAGAAAAACAAAGAACATTTTTGCAATAATCCTGAGACAAAATAGATGAGGGCTGGAAGGTCCAGCTCATGACATGAAGCTCACCACAAAGAGTGATGATGGCAGTTAGAGAAATAACTGCACTGAGAACTATCATAACAATGTGAATGAATGAGGGATGTGGAAAGCCTGTCTCAAGTAAGGTGGGGGTGGGGGTGGAGAGGAGGGAGATTTGAGACATTGGTGATGGGAATCTTGCACTGGTGATTGGGGGGGGGTTGTTCTTTACATGACTAAAACCCAACTACAATCATATTTGTAATCAAGACATTAATAAAAAGAAGAAAATGAAGATGAAATGCAAAAAAAATACATTCCATGACACATTTTTAAAGCAATCATACTTCCTGTGCAATTTTACATTTTATAATTTTACATTTTGATTTTGTCTACTGGCACTTCAATTACAAAGAATGAAAAATTGAAATTGCTTTAACAAATCATTTAAGACCACTTGGTCCCTGGCCCCTTGCCCCCAGCCTTTCTTTATTCCCTTCCTCTTAGAAAAATACAGAAATATGTGGTAATAAAAAAGTAATTCGTGTCCCAACGTTCAATGAAAAAGGTAGGAGCCCCAATTTCAAAGCTGCATTATTCTAATCTTTTCCCTCTCCACATTTTCTACACTCTCTCTGTTTATTAAGAGGACACCAATCATTGGATTTAGCAACCCCAATCTCCCTTGCCTACATCTTAACAATATGTTTGCAAAGTCATTATTTCCTAATATAGTCACAGAGGATTCTGACAGACAAATATGATGAGGAATATAATCAACTCGCTACATATTATTAGCCAGTGCTAAGGATTAGCATGTCAGTTGGGATAAAACAATGAACAGAAAATAATGACTGCTTCCTTAAGGTTATTATAGATTAATAAGAAGGCTAAATTTTTATCAAATAATTATGTTAATAAAAATGCTTAGTGACTTGAAGAACATGTGTTCATTGGGAGCATATATCAGAGGATATAGGTTATGGCATAAAGTTGAAAAATCTGCACTGGAGCCATATAGCACTTCAACTAAGGCATCTGTCTTGGATGCAGCCAACCCAGGTTCAATTCCTGGCATTCCAAATGGTCTCCTAATTTCTGAAAGCAGAGCCACAAGTAAACCTACGTGCAGCTGGGTGTGGCCCCATCCTCCCAAAAGAATAAAATTAGAAAATATTTTTGAATAGTGGTTTTGAGTATAAATATAAAAGAATAGTTGTTGATAGAAAAATAAGTGAAAAGGGGATAGAACAGTGGGCTATATAGTGTAATAAATGTAATTGACCTATTTTGAGAAGTATCACATTCAAGAACCAAAATGTAGTCACTACAATTAATGTTTCTCATGCTTTATAATATTAGAAAGAAAATATGCACAAATTGTGATCTCTTTATAGAGTTCTCGACACATGCATTTAAAAGAAAACAATTCTCTCTTCTTTTACTCAGAAAAAATTTCTGACAAATCCCTGATTTATTTTGGAAAAGGATATGTACTAAATAATTATTTTGCTATTACAAAGAATTAAGAAATCAACTACTGGAGTTATGTCAAAAAGAATCACAAATCAAATTGAACTGATAAAATATGGAACACTTTGAGCATCAAGGTAAAGTTACCAAAATCTACTTAACTATATCAAAACACATGCATACAAAGTGATATTAAAATATTAAATTATATTATAATTAATTATATTATAATAAATTAAAATATAAAATATTAAATTAAATATTAAAATCTCACTTTTTTACTCTCAAATTTTGTAGACTGAAACATTTACTTATGTTTCCTTCATGTAATGTCTTCTTGGTAATCTTAAACTTGATGTCCATAGTTTATCAGCTAATAGCTGATAAAGGAATGTTAAACTACCACCATTTATTTAACTTCTTACAAAGTAATGGTCATTACTGGTCATTTGATGACTGCTAGCATCCACTGAGGAAAATAAATGCCATATACTTTTGTCAAAATTCTGTATCAAATTCTACCTGAATTAATTTAACTATAAACATAATTTATAAAAACATGCTGATATATTATTGAATATAAAACTAAATATTCTACAGAAATATATTACTTGATTTCTTTAACAACTAATTGCCAGGAGAAAAGTGAGACATGAATTGCCTATTAATAAAATGTTAAAATAGCTAGCAAACAATGCAATATTTGAGTTTCTTTGGATGAATTCATTTCAAACTACCCCAATGGCAAATGCAAACATGCATGTATTACAAAATGAGAAATGTAAATGTGTTTTGGATATTTGAAGACAGCAGATAATATTATTCATTATAGGGAAAAGAGAAACAGCATTTAATTGTCAGAAAAATGTCTTTTCTCTTTGAGATACATACTGAAATATTTATGAATAAAATAATATAATAGGAAGAATTTGTTAAAAATCCTTCCCTATGGGGCCAAAGCAGTAGCGCAAAGACTGACCTCGGTTCAATCCCCCTGCGTCCCATATGGTCCCTTCAAGCCAGGAGGGATTTCTGAGCTCAGAGCCAGGAGTAACCCCTGAGAGTCCCCAGGTGTGGCCCAAAAACAAAACAAATAAAAAATAATGTTCCCCTCTATTGTGGAGAAGGACAGAAGAGTGGGTGTTAGGGAATATGAAATACGCAGAGCCTTAAATTACAGAATTTTGTACTTAGGGAAGAGGTACATGGGAAAATCATAGTCCATATTCTGGGTGGGCATGGCATTCCCTATAGTTTATCAATACAAAGTAAAAGGAGAAAGGCAATTTAGAAGCAGAAAAGAGCATTCCTTGGAGAATTGCCACTTCTCAATGTCATCACAAATGGTTTTGGGGGGCTTTGATTCTTGGTGGTACTTATTTCTTCCAGAGTGGTGCCAAGGTAACAAGTCTGTATTATGTCAGGGAAGAGAACATGGTAGTTATGAGGTCAGGATTCTTTGAGGTCTTTTCATTGCTGAATTACCAAGTACCATTGAAAACTGTTTAAGAAGATGAAAACCACAGGAAACTGTGAAAAAGCTGTCACTTGATCCATTTGAAATCTGTTTACAACTTTTCTAAGGGAAAGAGTTTCAAGAGAGGAGAATGTGAATTGCATTTCTAAAACTTAATACCATATTTCTTTTTTCCTTGAATATTGCAAATTTAATGTAAGAATTTAAACATTGATTACTTTCATTTAAAAGTTAAAACATTGTATAAATACTGTTTTTGACTGAACAGGTCTAGGTTTACTTAAAACTTTCCTGTCATTTTTCCTTAAAATTAATTGCTACTTAAAACATTGGTCCAGTTAGATTTGATGCCAAATCACTTGATTTTTTTATATTATCTGATGAGTATAAGTCATTAGGTTTGTTGCCAGTTTAGAACCTATTAGAAATATTTTTTTGAAAACTTACTTTATAATTTATGTAATGAAAAGAAATAGTAAAATATATGGGAAAGCTATAAATATCAATATCACACTATTTAGAACATGGGTATTATAAAAATAAAATCATAAGTCATTGGTCAATGAGTTTGTCTTAATAAAATGCAATACATAGAAATCAGTCTTGAAAGTAAATATGCTGACAACATCCAATTTTATTTCCAGATTTCACCTTTCTTTTAAGCTCTAAAATGACAAATTGACTTCTGGACATTTCCATCTGAATGACCTTCCTGCATAGAACTAAAAATCGATAAGCTTAATTGAGTTCAACATTTATTTATTGAACCCCTTTCAGGAGATGTGTTTGAAGCTGGGGACACAAAGATAACTAAGCTTCAGATTCTGATCCAAAGAGCTCACAAATAAAAAATTCCCTTACTATTTCCCAAACCCCGCCCCAAAACTTTCATTTTCTTTTGATTTTCACTTCTTGGCTTATGTCAGAATACAGTCCCATCTAAATCATCTTTGACATATTTTCCTTCACAACTGACATTCAATCTATTTCCAATTCTTTTAAAACTTCTAGTTCTAAAAGTTTTCTATTTTTCTATCCCACTTCATAATCTTGTTGTTACTGATTAGTTTTGTACTTTGTCATTTTTTGCTTGTACTATTGCAGCTGTCTCCTAATTAGTTTCTGTGCTTTCAAACTGTCCCCTGTTCTTTCTTCCCCCTCTCTACCCCCCCCTTATCACCAAACTGCTTCACAACACAGAGATCTAATATCTCTGGCTGTGAAATCTTTTCCAAATACATTACGAACCTTAAAGTCTTCACAATTTTTTTGCATTTGCTACACAAAAGGCTTCAGAGAACCAGGAAGAGAAAAAAGAGAAAAATCCTCTTGTTCATTTTGTAAAAGACTCCATACATTGTCTGAAGGGGACCCCATTTGATTAGAATTTATACTTGTTTTTCCTCTGGCGCTAGGTATTCATGTGTTTATTGAAGTGACAAAGCTCTTAAATCACTGGCATTTTTTATACTTTATATGAGTGAAATCATCAGTATAAGATTCTAATCCTAAACATTTTATCATTGTAAATAAAGTAATATAAAAAGTGAGATGTATTCTCATATTTGGAAAGCACTTTCAAGACAAACTATATTTGGTAATTAGCTTCTTTGAACCATTCATCATTTATTAATTTGGTTAACTCCTTTAACTTTTAGATCACAGATCTAAAGTATCACATTCTGTGCATCCTTTTTTAATTCTAGTCTGAATGATAGCTAATTGGTCTAAACGTCCATAAACCTTGGCCAAACTTGGCTTTAGTAACAAGAAGATAGAACATGCTTAATACACACCTGAAATTCTTGAAATCATTTATTATAAAGATTTATGGGGGAAATTGTGTCTATGTCATAGAAAAGGAGAAACTTAACTTCTCTACTTTTACTCAGTTATGATCTAAGCAATAAAGACTTCAGAGTACACAATTTGCTTTCTCAAAGCTAAGAGTTTGAAATGGGAAAGGGGATTTCTTTTAAAATTATAAAATGAGGTACCGAGCAATAGTGCAGTGGTAGGGCACGTGGCTGATTCAGAACGACCTCGGTTCAATCCCCAGTGTCCCGTATGGTCCCCCAAGCCAGGAGCAATTTCTGAGTGCATAGTCAGGAGTAACCCCTGAATGTCCCGGGCTGTGGCCCAAAAACAAACAAACAAAGATTACAAAATGAGTTTATTTCATACATGCCCTTTTTCCAAATTCCAAATTGATGAAAAATGCACTTAGTAGAAGGAGGGAGAATAAAGACCTAACTGAATTTTTATTTATTTGTTATTGTTGTCTTGGAGCCACACCCAGGAGTCCTGAGGCTCACTCCTGAGGTGCCTTTGCCCCTGGGATCACTCCTAGAGGTGCTGTGACTATATGTGATTATATGTGATTACTCTTGCCAGGCAAGAGTCCTACCCTCTATACTCTCTGTTGCATAGTTAAATGGTTTAAGCAGAAAGAACATCACCTTCCATTTGAACTGATAACAGCATAAAAGTAGGTGAGGTGGAAGACAAGTTCCCAATGCTGATTAGTACTCCTGCTGAGTAGAGAGGCAAGATAATTTGTGAGATATATAAATACAGTCAAGTTGATTGCTGAGGAGAGGTCACAGGAGCAAACACAAACATTCTGGTAAGCATAGACTAAATAAATAAATGCATATAGTGGACGTGTAAAAGAAAAGTGAATCTACCAGTTGCAATTGTTTAAAGAAAACAATAAAGACAAATATTGATTGGAAAAAAAGTTGGTCAGCTTAACTAATATGAAAATTACTAATTTTCTGTGTAGAATTGGCCTATTGTGTTTGGGGTGTCAGAGTGATGCTTGGTTCAGCGACATAGTCTGGTGCCAGTGATGGAACTGGGATACATGTGGTTGCTGAGATCAGACCCAGCATAGAACATGCTAGACATGGATCCTTAGTCTTGTGCTATTTCCTTCATTTCCAGATATTTTTGGTTATACCCAATGGTTCTCAGGGGTTATTCCTGGCTCTGTGCTTAGTAATTACTTACAGTGATTCTCAGAGGACCAGAGGACCATGGATAGAACTTGAGTTAGCCACATTCAAGGCAAATGCTCCATCCACGGTACTATTGCTTTGGACCTTAATTTATTTTTATTTTATTTTATTTTTACAAATTCCTATCTAAAAAGACAATGTCTTACATAGTTGCTCATAATACATTTGTTCCGAGACCAATCCCACCACCAGTGTAAAATTTCCTCCACCCATTTCCACCCATTCCCAAGCCTACCCCTGTGGCAGACACAAAACCATATATTTTATATTGCATTTTACAGGTAAGTGGTAACCAAATTATTTTTTTAATACAGCAATAAGAAAATTTGTGAAGATTAATATATCTTACAATCAGGTCATTAAGTCACATTCAGAAGGTTTGCTAAGTAATTTGTTGCTAGTTGATTTTCTTTGTCTCTGAAAATTAGGTGGTTTTTTAAAATTAATAACCTCTTTATGTAAGCACCATAGTTAGTTACAGAAATGTTCATAGTCGAGTCATCGAATGTATACCACGCTTCATCAATGTAACTTTACTGTCACCAATGATCCCCATTTCCCTCCTCCTCCATCACTCCTGCCTATCTTTGGGAAAGGCAATCTATTCTCTCTCCCCCCCACCTCTCTTTCTCTCTCTCTCTCTCTCTCTCTCTCTCTCTCTCTCTCTCTCTCTCTCTCTCTCTCTCTCTCACACACACACACACACACACACACACACACACAATCACTGTCATGGTAGTTTTCAGTTTACTCAGTGTTCTAACTGCACTCACTGTTCTTTGTGGTAAGCTTCATATCATAACCAGGTCTTTCCAGTACTCCTTTTTATTGTCTCTGACTATTATTGCCATACTATCTTTTTATTCTTATATCCCACAGATTAGTGAGACTATTCTGTGTCTATCTCTCTCCTTCATATTTATTTTACTCAACATAAAAGTCTCCATGACAATTCATGTATAGGCAAATTTCATGACTTCATTTTTCCTAACATCTGCATAGTATTTCATTGTGTAGTTTCTTTAGCTACTCATTTGTTGTCAAGCATATGGATTGTTTCCAGATTCTGGCTATTATAAATAGCACTGCAATGGACTAGGTGTGCAAAGATCATTTTCGTATTGTGTTTTTATGTTCCTAGGGTGGTTGGTATAGCTGGACCATATGGGAACTCAATTTTTTTGAATTCTATTTATATATTTTTCCAGAAAGGCTGATCTAGACACCATTACAACTGGTGGTGAGTAAGAGTTTCTTTCTCCCCACATTCAAGCCAGCACAGGATTTTTTGTTCTGTGTGATTTATGCCAGTCTCTGTGAGATTGATGAGATGGTATCTCATTGTTGTTTTGATTTGCATCTCCCTAATGATTAGTGATGTGGATCATTTTTTATGTACCTTTTGGCCATATTTATTTCTTCTTTGAGAAAATGTCTGTTCTTTCTTTAATCCCCATTTTTGACAACATTGAAAGGTTTTTTATTTTTATTTATTTTTTATTATTTTATTTATTTATTTAACCAACTTTATTACATACATGATTGTATTTGGGTTTCAGTCATGTAAAGAACACCACCCATCACCAGAGCAACATTCCTATCACCAATGTCCCAAATCTCCCTCCTCCCCACCCAACCCCCGCCTGTACTCTAGACAGGCTTTCTATTTCCCTCGTACATTCTCATTATTAGGATAGTTCAAAACGTAGTTATTTCTCTAACTAAACTCATCCCTGTTTGCGGTGAGCTTCATGAGGTGAGCTGGAACTTCCAGCTCTTTTCTCTTTTGTGTCTGAAAGTTATTATTGCAAGAATGTCTTTCATTTTTCTTAAAACCCCATAGATGAGTAAGACCATTCTATGTCTTTCTCTCTCTCTCTCTCTCTCTCTCTCTCTGACTTATTTCACTCAGCATAATAGATTCCATGTACATCCATGTATAGGAAAATTTCATGACTTATCTCTCCTTACAGCTGCATAATATTCCATTGTGTATATGTACCACAGTTTCTTTAGCCATTCATCTGTTGAAGGGTATCTTGGCTGTTTCCAGAATCTTGCTATGGTCAATAGTGCTGCAATGAATATAGGTGTAAGGAAGGGATTTTTGTGTTGTATTTTTGTATTTCTAGGGTATATTCCTAGGATTGGTATAGCTGGGTCGTATGGGAGCTCGATTTCCAGTTTTTGGAGGAATCTCCATATTGCTTTCCATAGAGGTTGGACTAGACGGCATTCCCACCAGCAGTGGATAAGAGTTCCTTTCTCTCCACATCCCCGCCAACACAGCTTGTTCCCATTCTTTGTGATGTGTGCCAATCTCTGGGGTGTGAGGTGGTACCTCATAGTTGTTTTGATTTGAATCTTCCTGATGATTAGTGATGTGGAGCATTTTTTATGTGTCTTTTGGCCATATGTATTTCTTCTTTGACTATACTTTCAGAAATCATTTCTATAGTATGTTTTTTTAATTGTACACAAATATTTATTCATATGTAACAATGGGTTATTTTAAATGTCGATCTAATGTTGCTCAATGATCATATCAACAGTGTATTTTTTAAAATAATATCTTTAGGGGCCAGAGCAATAGCACAGCAATATGGAGTTTGCCTTGTTAGTGGCCAATCCAGGAAAATTTTTGGTTCAAGCCCAAGCAGCCCATATGGTCCCCCAAGCCAGGGGAGATTTGTGGGCACATAGCCAGGAGTAGCCCCTGAGCATCACAGGAGGGACCCCCCAGAAAAGTAAACAATATATATTTAATTAAGCATTATGGTTAAAAACATGTTTGTAGCTTGGTTTCAGTCATAAAAATTACACCACTCACCTGTGCAACCAATGCCCCCCAACTCCATTCTCCTCCATGTCCTGCATGTCTTCAAGATGAGCATTCTATTTCTCTCACTCACTACTATTGTCATAATAGTTGTTGGTATAATTATTTTCCTAACTGCACTCACCAATCATTGTAGTAAACTTTATATTATGGGCTGGTCTCTACAGCTCTCTTCTCTATTGTCTCTGGGTGCTAATATTATACTGTTATTTTCTTAAATCCCACAAATGAGTGAGACTATTCTGTGTCTATCTATCTACCTCTGATTGATTTTTCATATCCATCCATGTATAGGCAAATGTCATGACTTCATTTTTCCTAAAAGTGGCATAGTGTTCCATTGTGTATATGTACCACAATTTCTTTAGCCACCCATCTGTTGCCGAGCAGATGGGTTGTTTCCAAATTATGACTATTGTAAATAGTGCTGCAATAAACATGGGCTTGCAGATGTTATTTTTGTATTGTGTTTTTGTGTTCCTAGGGTATATCACTAGGAGTGGAATTGCTGGATCAGACGGGAGCTTGTTTCCATTTTTTTTTGAGGAATCTCCATATTATTTTTCAAAAAAGGTTGTACTAAATAGCATTCCCACTAACAGTGAATGAGAGTCCATTTCTATCCACATTCCCTCTAGCACTGATTGTTCTTGTTCTTTATGATGTGTGTCAGTCTCTGTGGTGTGAGATGATATCTCATTGTTGTTTTTATTTGAATCTCCCTGATGATTAGTGATGTGAAGCATTCATTCATGTGCCATTTGGCCATCTCTATTTCTTTTTTTATTTTTATTTTGATAAAGTGGATTACAAATCTTTCACAGTAATTTTTTAGGTACATAGTAACATTGAATCAGGGGCACTCCCACCACCAATTTTGTCCTCCCTCCATCCCTGTTCCCAGCATGCATCCATTATCCCTTTCCTTTTACCCTCCAGGTTGCTAGTATAAATGGTCCCCTCTATGCCTAGCATGTTGTAGATTGGGTGTCGATTCTGTTGTTGTTGGCTTTAAATTTGGTGTTTAAGTCTGATCATTTTTTTATTTCTACTTAATGTTCATATGACTGTCTGGTCTTGGTACTCTCCATTATTTCCCTCTCAGTTTGCAAGGCAGGACAAGATGGTTCATATTATGTGGGTCTGTTTGAAAAATAAAAAAATAAAATAAAGAGAAGGGCACAGAAGCCATCTTGGGCTATGGTGTTTCCAGCCGCCTGAGACTGGATTTCATCAGCTTTCCTGCCAACTATCCTGCCTACTAAAGAGAGTTCTTGGCTGGCTCTGTCCTCCTGCTGTGCCTTGGATGGCCCTGAGGGCTTGAGGGGAACTCTTTGCTTTGCTTGTCTGTCTTTCCTGAATACTTGAAGCTCTCCTCAGAGGCCGAGGAAGTGCACTCCTCCAAAAAACCATCATATAGAGGCAGCAGAAGAGCACGGCCGCCCCACTTTGGGGCCATGCACTCTTTCTAACCTATGAACCCCACCACAACACGCAGAAAAAAAATCACACTACAAGCGTGACAATGGGGAAACCTCGCAAGCAAACACCATGCACAGAAAATGAAGACGATAGCTCTGATGACCTAAAAAATTCCAACCATCTGATTAACCTCTCAGATAAGGAACTTAAAATAGCAATATGGAAGATGTTAGTAGAACTCAGAGAAAGCATAGATCGATTTGAACAGAACACAAAGACAGAAATAAAAAACTCCAAACTAAAATAACAGATCTGAAAAACACGGTAGCTCAACTGAAACCCTCAATGGATGGCCTTACCAGCAGGGTAACAGAAGCTGAGGAGAGAATCAGAGTAATGGAAGATGAGATGCAGAAAAACTCAAAACAACAGAAGAAATTGGAAAAGAACCTTAAGACAAACAATCAAAAAATGGAAAAAGTACTCAAGGAATGCAAACAGATGAAAATAAAAATCTTTGATAAACTCAACAGAAACAACATAAGAATCATTGGAGTTCCAGAGGCCCAGGTAGGAGATCCCCAGGAAGAATCAACTGTCAAAGACATCATCAAATATACTTCCAGAGTTAAAGAATACAGGAAATCAAATCCTGCATGCCCAAAGAGAACCAGCTAAAAGAAACCCAAAGAAAAACACCCCAAAACACATCCTCGTTACAATCACAATTCCCATAGATAGAGGAAAGAATACTGAAAGCAGCAAGATCAAAAAGGGAAATTACATTCAAAAGAGGATCCTTAAGACTTACAGCAGACATGTCACAAGAAACTCTCAAGGCCAGAAGACAGTGGTGGGATATTGTGACAAGACTTAATAAAATGAATGCCTCACCAAGAATACTGCACCCAGCCCGACTCACGTTCAGGTTTGAAGGAAGGATACATAGCTTCATGGATAAACAACAGCTCAGAAACTTCACAGATGATAAACCAGCCTTAAAGGAAAAACAGAAATGTCTACTTTAAGACAAGAGAGACCAACAAACACAGCAAACTTATCTACAAAGATGACATTAAATCCAATGACAATCATCTCCCTCAATGTCAATGGACTAAATTCACTAATTAAAAGACACAGAGTGGAAAAATGGGTCAAAAGATGAAGCCAACCTTCTGCTGCTTACAAGGAACACACTTGAATAGTCAGAACAAACAAACTCAAAGTCAAAGGCTGGAGGAAAATCATCAAAGCAAACAACACCCTTAAAAAAGCTGGGGTGGCCATATTAATAACTGATGACACCAACTTTATACTCAGAAAAATTGTAAGGGACAAAGATGGACACTTTGTAGTAATCAAGGGATATGTGCAACAGGAAGAAATCAGACTTTTAAACATATATGCACCCAATGAGAGACCAGCAAATTATCTAATACAGTTGTTGACAAATCTGAAAGAAGACATCAATAATAACACAATAATTGTGGGGGACCTCAACAAGGCCATTCCAACACTTGATAGGTCAACCAGACTGAAACCCAACAAAAACATACTAGCCCTGAATAGAGAAATGGAAGAAAAAGGACTAGTAGACATATATAGGACATTCCACCCCAAAAAACCTGGATACACATTCTTCTCCATTGTACATGGGTCATTCTCCAGGATAGACCACATACTGACACATAAAACATACCTTTATAAAATCAAGAGTATAGAAATCTTGCAGGCTACCTTTGCTGACCACAAAGCTCTGAAATTAGATGTGAACTACAAAGGGACACAGAAGAAAAACTTTAACAATTGGAAATTAAACAGCCTGCTACTGAACAACCAGTGGGTCCAGGATGAAATTAAAAAGGAAATCAAAACTTTCCTGGAAACAAAAGATAATGAAGACACAAACTGCCAGAATCTATGGGACACAGCAAAAGTGGTCGTGAGAGGAAAATTTATAGTTTTGCAAGCACGCATCAGGAAGGAAGAAGGGGCATACCTGAATAACTAAATGACACAGCTCACAAAATTAGAAAATGACCAACAAAAGGAACCAAAAATAGGGAGACAGAAGGAAATAATAAAACTGAAAGCAGAAATCAATGAAGTGGAACCAAAAAAAAAATCTGAAAGATCAACAAAAGCAGAATTTGGTTCTTTGAAAAAAAATAAACAAGATTGACAGACCATTGGCAAAATTCACAAAGAAAGAGAGAAACCTGATAACCTGTAATAGGAATGAAAAGGGGGCGATCACGACAAATATTTCAGAGATCCAAAGGGTAATCAGACACTCTTTTGAGAAACTTTATGCTACTAAACATGAGAACCTAGAAGAAATGGATAAATTCCTGAACACTTATAACCTTCCACAGTTAAGTAAGGAGGATGTAGCATATCTAAGCACCCCCATCACTATGGAGGAAATTGAAACTGTAATCAAACATTTGCCTAAAAAGAAAAGTCCGGGCCCAGATGGATTTCCTAATGAATTCTTTCAAACTTTTCAAGAGGAGTTACTACCAATACTAGCAAGGCTCTTCCATGAAATTGAAAAAATGGGAACACTCCCAAACAGCTTTTATGAAGCCAATATTACCTTGATACCAAAACCAGACAGATATGTTGGCAAAAAAGAAAATTACAGACAAATGTCCCTGATGAATGCAGATGCAAAAATCTTCAACAAAATCCTGGCAAGTAAGATCCAATGCGTCATCAAGAAGATCATACACTATGACCAAGTAGGTTTCATCTCAGGAATGCAAGGATGGTTTAACATCCGTAAATCTATCAACATCATACAAAACATCAACAACAAGAAAAATAAAAACCACAATATCATATCAATAGACACAAAGAAAGCATTTGATAAGAAACAACACCCATTCTTGAGCAAAACTTTCAGCAAGATGGAATGAAAGGAACCTTTCTCAGTCTAGTTGAAGCCATCTACCACAAGCCAATGGCAAATATTATCCTCAATGGAGAAAAACTAAAAGCCTTTTCTCTAAATTCTGGTACAAGACAAGGCTGTCCACTCTCATCACTCCTCTTCAACATAGTACTGGAATTACTCACTATAGCCATTAGGCAAGATAAAGATATCAAGGGAATCCAGATAGGAAAGGATGAAGTCAACCTCTCACTTTTTGCAGATGACATGATACTTTACTTAGAAAACCCTAAAGACTCTTCCAAAAAGCTTCTAGAAACAATAGATGCATATAGTAAGGTGTCAGGCTACAAAATTAACACATAGAAATCAATGGCCTTTTATACACCAATAATAATAGGGAAGAGATAGATGTTAAGAAGGCAATCCCATTCACATTAGTGCCACACAAACTCAAATATCTTGAAGTCAACTTGACCAAAGACATGAAGGACCTATACAAAGAAAACTATAAATCCCTGCTCAAGAAATAAGAGAGGACACACGGAAATGGAAACACATACCTTGCTCATGGATTGGCAGGATCAACATCATTAAAATGGCAATACTCCCCAAAGCATTATACAGATTTAATTCGATCCCCTTAAAAATACCCATGACATTCTTCCAAGAAGTGGATCAAACACTTATGAAGTTCATCTGGAACAATAAACACCCTCGAATAGCTAAAGCACTCCTAGGGAAAAGGAAAATGGGAGGCATTACTTTCCCCAACTTTAAACTGTACTACAAAGCAATAGTTATCAAAACAGCATAGTATTGGAATAAAGACAGATCCTCAGATCAGTGGAATAGGCTTGAGTTTACAGAGAACGTTCCCCAGACATACAAGCACCTAATTTTTGACAAAGGAGCAAGAAATCCTAAGTGGAGCAGGGAAAAATCTCTTCAACAAGTGGTGCTGGCAGAACTGGTTAGCCACTTGCAAAAAAGCAAAATAGACCCCCAGTTAACATCATGTATGAAGGTAAAATCCAAATGGATTAAAGACCTTGATATCAGACCTGATCGCATAAGGTTTATAAAACAACACTTCGGTAAAACACTCTATGACATTGAGACTAAAGGCATCTTCAAGGAGAAAATTGCACTTTCCAAACAAGTGGAAGCAGAGATCAACAGATGGGAATACAGTAAGCTGAGAAGCTTCTACACCTCAAAAAATAGTGCCCAGGATACAAGAGCCACCCACTAAGTGGGAGAAACTATTCACCCAATACCCATCAGATAAGGGGCTAATATCCAAAATATACAGGGCACTGACAGAAATTTACAAAAAGAAAAAAGAAAAACATCTAATCCCATCAAAAAATGGGGAGAAGAAATGAAGAGACACTTTGACAAAGAAGAAATACAAATGGCCAAAAGGCACGTGAAAAAGTGCTCCTCATCACTAATCATCAGGGAGATGCAAATCAAAAACAACGATGAGATACCATCTCACACCACAGAGATTGGCACACATCACAAAGAACGAGAACAATCAGTGCTGGCGGGGATGTGGAGAGAAAGGAACTCTTATCCACTGCTGGTGGGAATGCCGTCTAGTCCAACCTCTATGGAAAGCCATATGGAGATTCCTCCAAAAACTAGAAATCGAGCTCCCATTTGACCCAGCTATTCCACTCCTAGGGATATACCCTAGGAACACAAGAATACAATACAAAAATCCCTTCCTCACACCTATATTTATTGCAGCACTATTCACAATAGCCAGGCTCTGGAAACAGCCAAGATGCCCTTCAACAGATGAATGGCTAAAGAAACTGTGGTACATATACACAATGGAATTTTATGCAGCCGTCAGGAGAGATGAAGTCATGAAATTTTCCTATACATGGATGTACATGGAATCTATTATGCTGAGTGAAATAAGTCAGAGGGAGAGAGATAGATGCAGAATAGTCTCATTCGTCTATGGGTTTTAAGAAAAATAAAAGTAATTTTTGCAATAATCCTGAGACAATGAGAGGAGGGGTGGAACTTCCAGCTCACTTCATGAAGCTCACCACAAAGAGTGGTGAGTGTAGTTATAGAAATAACTACACTGAGAACTATCATAACCATGTGAATGAATGAGGGAACTGGAAAGTCTGTCTAGAGTACAGGTGAGGGTGTGGTGGGATGGAGGGAGATTTGGGACATTGGTGGTGGGAATGTTGCATTGGTGAAGGGGGTGTTCTTTACATGACTGAAACCTAATCACACTCATATCTGTAATCAAGATGTTTAAATAAAAAAATAAAATAAAATAAAATGGAGCAAAAATCAAACAAGCAAAAATGGGAGGAGTTCTTCTAGAGGCTATAAATATAAAGTTTAGTAAAGAAAGGGAAAAGGAAAGAAAAACATAACAATACTAAAAGAAATTTTAAAAATTCAAACAAAAACTCAAAAAGCACCACAGCAATAAAGACACCAACCACATAATGACCACGATCCTGAAATAAAAACAAAACAAAGCACAAAAAGAGAAAACCCACAGAAAAAAAAGCAACAAACAACAATAACAAAACAAAACAAAATTTTAAAAAGTTAATTTGTGCTTCTCTCTTGTTTTTTTCTTGCATAGGCATAGTAAATATTGGGAGAAATTAGAAAGGGAATTCAATTGGCCTAAGAAAGTGGTCGGCAAACTGCGGCTCACGAGCCACATGTGACTCTTTACACTTTTAATTTGGCTCTCCTGTGTGCCCGGCAGTCGCTCCAGAAGTCAGGACTCTGCTCCTAGCATCTGTCAGTGCGCGCCCTGTGTGGCTCTCAAAATAAATTTCAATCGTGGTTTTGGCGAGATTTGGCTCAGTTAAAAAAAGAAAGTTGCCAACCACATATACAGGGTTTCTCTGCCCTTGAAGCATATCTGTATTGGCCATCTGTATTTCTTCCATGAGGAAGTGTCTGTTCATTTCTTCTCCAAATTTTTTATGAGATTAGTTGAATTGGTGTTGTTGTTGTTGTTGTTGTTAAATTCTTTCAGTTCCTTTTATATCTTAGATATTAGCCCCTTATCTAATGGGTATTGGATGAATAGTTTTTCCCATTCCCTGGGTGACCATTGTTTCCTTTAAGGTATGAAGGTTCCTCAGTTTAATGTAGTTCCATTTGTTTTTCTTTACTTCTACTTGTTTGGAGAGAACTGTTGTTTCTTCCTGAAAGATGCCTTTAGTCTCAATGTCATGGAATGTCTTACCTACGTGTTCTTCTTATGGTTCTGAGTTTGATATCATGGTCTTTAATCCATTTGGATTTGATCCTGTGCATGGTATTAGATGGAGGTCTGGGTTAGTTTTTTTGTATGTGGCTGACCAGTTGTCCCAGCACCAATTGTTGAAGAGGCTTTCCTTGCTCTATTTTGAATTTCTTGCCCCTTTATCAAAGATTAAGTGATTGTATGTCTGTGGAACATTCTCTGAATACTCAAGTCTATTCCACTGATCAAAAGATCTGTATTTCTTACAATACCGTGCTGTTTGAATAAGTATTGCTTTATAGTACAATTTAAAGTTGGGTAAAATGATGCCTCCCATCTTTTTCATAAGGGTCATTTTAGTTATTTGTGGATATTTATTGTTCCAAATGAATTTTAGGAATTTTTGATCCACTTCTTTGAAGAATGTTATGGGTATCTTTAGAAGAATTGCATTAAATCTGTCTTTGCTTTGGGAGAATATTGCCATTTTAATGATGCCAATCCTCCCAATCCATGAACAGGGCATATGTCTCCATTTCCTTGTATCCTCTTTTATTTCTTTTATGTTTATTGATTTACTTATGTTAAACCATCCTTGTATTCCTGGAATGAAGTCTACTTGGTCATGTTGTATGACCTTCTTGATGAGAAATGTTGTAGTGAGTGCAAATTTTTGGCACTCCGCAAGTCCGCAAATTTTTTAATGTTTCAAATACTAATATTTTAAGTAAAATATTATTTGAGCTATTTAATTTTAATTAAATTCAAATCAATTGTAATTTACTGTAGCTTAAAATCTAAACTTTAGGATTTTTGTATTATCAATATAAGTATAACAAAAACAGTATAAAACTATTTTACTACAGGAATGTAAAAAAATTAAGAATTTTTTTAAAAAAATAGGAATTAGTAAAAAAGTTTACTAATATATGGAAAATTTAGGCAACCCACCCATATTCCTTTTTCTAGTACTGGTATCAAAATATATTTTAAGGGAAGTTTCAACATAGGTAAAAGCACACCCTAAGACATTAATTTCTGTTATCTCTGGCACTGTAAATATATTTTCTTCATTGTTATCACCTTTTTTCTTGATGAGAAATGTCTAGAAATTAAAATTTTAATTCTTTGACATGACAACATGTCCTTCGGAGGAAAAAAATTAAACTTGAAGATAACAATATTTAAGTGGAAATAAGATGATAAGAACAACTACAAAAAGTGAATGACTTCATAAGTATCCTAGAAGCAGAAAGGGTAAATAATGGAAAATAAAGATAAACAGAAGCTGGAAGATAGTCTTCACTCTTATCCCTGCTAAAGTGATTTTAACATTGGCAAAGTAAAATCAGAATTTTTTATAAGAATATGACTTCTATTTAAAACAAAATCATATATGTTATTGCATAGTTTGATTATATTTTTAAAAATCTGATTGAAAGACTCCAAAGATTTTGAGCTAAATTTTTTTTTCAAATTTGTCAATGATCCAGACACTTGATATTTGTATAAAAGAACATTATACATCTATAGAGAACTCATACCAAAGGTGCTTTTATAATATCTGTTTGGAGCTATAATTTTACTAAGAGTGATACAATGAAATGACAAACTTTTTTTAATCACCTATTTTGAGGCTTTGCTTACACATAAAATAATATAAAAATGTGCTTCAGATTGGCAGACTGTCTTTTGGCAGCCAAAGGCACAGTATCAAAAAGTATAATTATGAAATCACTCAAAAACTATTTTGTCAGGTATGGTGGCAGATAAATAATGGTTGCTGAATAATAAGAATTTTTCTAGTACCAGATTATGCAAATATAGGCATTTGTTTAAACTAAAGTTAAATTTCAAAAAGTAATGACCAGAAAACCCTAAGGACAGTTCTTATTCTCAATTCAGAAGCACCGTTTTTCCTTTTACATATTCTAGAACCAGGCACTTCTTTTAAGAGCACAAAATTTCAAAATAAATTTACTTATTGCTTTACTTACAGTACATATGGTTAAGAAATAAAATATGAATATCCTCCAGTTTTTATCTCCCTCTTCTTTTCTGTTTGTTGTGCTTTCTTTGCATGTATGTGGATGTATTCACAGGTTACATATATGTATAGAATATATATGTTTAGAATACATATAGAATTTATGTAGAATAGAATACATAAATATATAGAATATATGTATTCTATATACAAAGAATGCATATAGAATATAGAATCGAATACTTATAGAATATATAGAATATGTATGTATGTATGTATGTATGTATGTATGTATGTATGTATATATGTATGTATGGAGAGATCCAGAGAGAAGAAAGAATCCTTCCAATTCTATGATGGGTGTTAGCTTAAATCTAAGATACTAAGATTATATAAGTTCTCAATCAATCATTAATTGGTGTGGGCATTTTCTGATTTAGGGACCTTTTACCCCTGTGTTACCTGAAATTTAACTCAAAAAAAAACTATCCTAATGAAATTTTTAAATACTCAAATATGAATCAAGGAATTGTGTAATCCCAGAATATCCAAGTCAATATTTTATAGTTAGCTACTGAGACTAAACCAAATGTATAGAAAAGGCAATTTTTTTTATCAAAGGCAAGTGTGAACAGTCCCCCACTACCACCATTTATGCAGTCGAGTTTCCCACATTTGGGGAAATCGCCCTGGGAAAACCACCTTTATGATCATGGCATCTTCATGCCAGGTCAGTATGGAAAAGCATAATTTTTAAGTATTGTTTTAAGCCTATATTTCAAATTTCAATTAATTTTATAGAAAAAATAGTCTTTAAGAGTCTGAAAACTTACTAAGTAAAAATAAGCACAAATGTTTTCTTAATCTCTTTTACAAGGCCTCTTGACAACAGAGGAACATGTTCTGAGAATAAACTTTTAAGCCATGTTGGTTGATTGTATTTAATTGAAAGTAGGAAATATCAGCAGCTCCAGAAAAAAATCAGTAGAAAGAAATGGACTTAAATTTGGACTGTAATTACTAGGTTATAGGTGAGAAAAAGTGTACCACTAACACCACAAAACTACCCGGGTCTCTGGGACTCCAATGATTCTTAAGTTGTTTCTGTTGAGCTTAACATAGACTTCTATTTTCAACTGTTCCCATTCTTTGAGTAATTTTTCTACTGTTTGATCATTTGCTTTAAGGCTTTTTTTCAATCTCTTCTGCTGTATGGAGTTGTTATTCATCTCATCTTTCAGTGTACTAATTCTGTCCTCTGCTGCTGTTAACCCATGGGAAAGCTCATCCATGCTTTTCTTCAATTCATCTACTGAGTTTTTCAGACCTGTTATTTGACCTGAAATTTCAGTTTGGAGTTTTCTCATTTTTATCTTCATATTCTCTTGATTCTTATTAGTGCTCTCTTCTATACTTTCTTTGAGTTCTTTGAACATCTTTCATATTGTGACTCTAAACTCCTTATCTGAGAGACTGACTAGTTGGTTGGCCATGTACTAGTAATCTGAGTTGCTGTCTTCATTCTCTATGTCTGGCGCTAGCCTGTGTTGTTTCACCATTGTCACACTTGTATTATGGGTTTTTCTACGTGTTATGGTTGTATTCATTGGCTAAATGATGTGCGCGGCTGCATAGCGAAACTGGCTCCTACCTCTCTGGGCGTATCAACTCAGCTCCAGGGAAGGCTATCCGTGGGCAGAAGAAGCCATACATAGGATGAAATCAGGCCAAGAATGCAGCACAGCACAGAAGACAGTCAGAGATAGGTGCTGGCATCTGAGTTCCAGCAGAGTTCAGCGGCTTCTCCCTTTCCGGGCCGTATCAACTCACCTCCAGGCAACACCACAAAACTAACAAGGGACTATCCATCACTTTCCTATCATATGAGGCACAAAGCAAGACAAAAATAAAAAGGTGAAGGTGATCATTGTGACTGAAAGTAGCCCATAAAATAGTGAGTCCTCTCTAAGTCTAATGGCCACTTTATAGAAGCAATCAATACACAGCCATTGATGTTAACACTCGGTTCAAACTCTAAATAAAGGGAATCATTGTCCATCTTTTGTTATGGCAAGGTCGTTTCATTGTTAATGGTGCATAAATCACAAGTAGTTTCAGAAATCTCGTTCTTGCCATCAGAAACTCTTTAGGTGACTCCTAAAGATGGGAAATAGAAGGACTAATATTTATGTGCATTATTGTAAATCTTTGGGAAATTTTATCCTTCTGGTTTTAGCTAGCACAGTGTATGATAGATAGATTAACACAACAAAGGCTGCCATGTAGGATAGTGATCAAGAACAGTTTCGAGCCAGGCATCTGTCTAGTTCTGCAAAATTGTGTAATCTTGGACAAGTTCCTTGACCTCTTTGTACTTCCATGCCCTTATCTGTAAAATGGGAGTGAAAATTATTCTTACCTTCAAGACTAAATTGCTTAGAACAGTGCATGGAGGTAAGACGTTTGCCTTTCATACAGGAGGTCATCGGTTCAAATCCCAGCGTCCCATATGGTCCCCCGTGCCTGCCAGGAGCAATTTCTGAGCCTGGAGCCAGGAATAACCCCTGAGCACTGCCGGGTGTGACCCAAAAACCACAAAAAAAAAAAAAAAAAAAAAAAAAAGAACAGTGCCTTCCACGTTAGGACACCACCACAGACATTTATATTTTGTTAGACAGTGCCTTACAACAGTACAAGAGCATGTTCTTGGTCATATCTCCTAGTGAATTGAATTTTTTATATCCACTAATAGATTACACTGACAGCTACTTAGTGAAACACTTTCTGATTTTAAGTTTTCCAAATAGTTTCCAAAACAAAATGTCAGGCCAGGTCTTGCTGTTTTGTAAACAAAATCTGAAAATGATTAAAACATCAACATTTGTGCTTTACTTAAGAAAATAACACTTTATCCATTATTGAGTAAATTATATTTACATAGTGGCACTGTCTACCTCTAATAGGTTTTATGTGTGTCAAATTTATCTATTCAACAGTAAGACACAATAAACCTATTCTCTCTAAGAATCAATAAATAATGCTTTTAATTTGCCTTGATTACTAGATTTGGCAAGAAAAGAATCTTGTCATGAAAATGACTCTACCAATAAAATCTTTAATATTTTATATAAAAAAAGAGTGCTGCAGAGAGAAAACAAATATTCCAGAAATAATCTTGTACCACAAAATGGTACGCAAAGCCTTGTCTTTGGCCTCTTTTGAACAGGAATGAGTCTCTCTTGCTATTACACTCAGTACATCTGAAAGACAATCTCTCCACCTGTGAAGTATTTTCTTCCAATAAAGGTTTGCATAAGCAGTGTGAACACTGCATGTAACATCTCATTAGCAGACTGCTCTAGTGAATGAGACAGCTATCCCCACCCTAGCGTGTGGTAGTGCACTTACGTTGGTAACAGGACTATTCACTAATATTTGGATTCTATCCCACCTGATGCTGTCTTTTGAAAATGCTGAGGGAACAGCAGCTCTCTCCTCCCAAGGAGAAAATTGTGGCTAAATTCAGTTTACTAATTTCCTAAAAGCATCACTTTCTTCCTGTTTCCTGCAATCATCGAGTGTAATAGGAAGGTGGGTCAAAAGTTAGAGAGAAAACATGAAGGAGAAGGAGAGAGAGAGAGGGAGAAAGGGAGAGAGAAAGAGAGAAAGAGAGAGAGAGGGAGAGAGAGAGAGCGGGAGAGAGAGAGAGAGAGAGAGAGAGAGAGAGAGAGAGAGAGAGAGAGAGAGAGAGAGAGAGAGAGAGAGAGAGAGAGAATCTGCAAGGAACCAGAGGCTATGGGCTATGGGATCAGGGAAGCCCAGTGGTATTGAGAGCTGACTCCCTCAACCCACCGACATGAATTCCCACCTGCACATTGCCTTCCTATTATTCTCTAAGCTCAGTTTCTTCAATTTCTCCAACAGCAAAAGAGAAATACGTTTTGATTGTTTGTTGTCAAATTTTCGTATTTAAAAATCTGAAAGCACTTAGTACAAATTATAAATAAAATGATTGCATGTGCTAAATTCCAATGATCTTAGTGAAGGCCTATATTCTTATCCTGGAGGTCAAGCACTAGCATTTGACTGAGGAAGAGGATTGAAGTCAAGCTAGAGTAACCATTTAAAAACAAAATAACCTCAATTCAGTTTGCAGATGACTAGAAAACAATAGTATTGGGTTTATAAGTAGGTTGTGGTCACTGAACTCTCAGTGCCTAAAGTAGAATATGATCAAAGAGTCTTTATTTTTCTCCTGCCTTTATTATAATATTTTCTCTCCCTTATAATCAAACCATTGTAAGAGGAAAAACCTATTACACCTAATGTTATAGCTACACAATTTTAGAGGAATTCCCTATCATCACCATGTTTGCAAACTTTTGATTTCTTGGCATATATATTGCTATGAGTATAGAGCACATTGTGATTACTGAAATCTTGCCATATATTTGGATAGAAAAGAGAAGAATTTTTTAATATTTAGTTTATGGATCATTATAGCTTTAGCACCTTTGGCCACCTTCTAAGACTGGCTCATAAAATTAAAAACATTATAGAGGAAAAAATATTTTGATGCAGACATCTAAAATTCAAAAACTAAAAAAATGCTTTGCATGCAATGGGAAGCCAGGAACTCTTTCTGAAATTTGAGTCACACACCATCCTCAGAAGGAGAATGATGATAATTCAGTTCTCTACCTATCCTCCCCACACCAATATACCTTATACCTAGAACAAATGTTAATTTTCTAATACATAGAACAAATGTTAATGGTTCTTCAATCATAGATTAAAAAGGCAAGAGGAAGAATTGTTTTTCTTTTGTTTACTGTCTATCTTGGTTAAGCTTTAAAAGAGTGAGCTTCTAGCAACAGACAGCGAGCAAACTGCACATAGGTTTATCTCTTTAGATAATGTTAAATAAAGATTCTACAAAAAAAGTTCCTGATAATATTATTTCAGGTAATAGAGGTAATGAAGAGGTAAATCTCTCTCCATTTAAGATCAGATTCTAACACACCTTTCCCATCTCTTACCCATCCTAATGAATACCCAGGAATATAAGAAAAAGGACTGGATGGAACCACACAACTAATTCAACATTTTTGCTCAGTGAGTATCTATACAAAAAAACTCCTCAAGTGGCTGGAACAATAGCACAGCAAGTAGGGCATTTGCCTTGAAAGTACCTGACCCAGGGTCGATCCCCAGTATCCCATATGCACCCCCTCCAGCCTCCCAAGAGCAATTTCTGAGTGCAAAGCCAGGTATAACCTCTGAGCACCACTGAATGTGGCAAAAAATAAGCAAACAAACAAAAAAGACTCATCAAGGAACACTCACCAAATACATCTATAGTGTATGAATCTCACTGATTCCATTCCTTCCTCTTTTATTTATATCCTTTCCTTTCTTCTCATTACTTCTATCTTTCCTTCCTATCCCCTGATAACACAAGACCCTCATCATTTTTATATTACCAGCAGATTTTACTGGTACCAAATAATTTAGCAACTTTTATGCTTAGTGTAGTTAACTATTCACATCATAAGATCTGAGCAGAGGCAACAAAAAAAAAATAATAAATTTGACTTGACAAAATTAAAGACTTTTATGTAATCAAAGGAAATGAAAGATCAGAGAAAGGAAAAAAATTACAATTAGATTTATCTGATTTAATTTACATAATACCCAGCCTATGCAAATTACTATTCTAACAAAACCATCTAATTTTAAAATAAAGAATTTAAACTAACCTTTATTCAAAGAAGATTAACAAATGACCAATAAATGGCCAAAAAAAGTCGTGAACAATCACTAATCATTAGGGAAATGCATATCAAAACCGCAATACCACTAAAATGGCTATTAAGAAAAACATTGGCAATAACATAAGAAATTGGATCCCTTGTTCATTTCTGGTAAAAATTAAAAGTAAAATACATTTCCATTTTGGAAAACTGTGTGGCAGAGTCTCAAAATATCACAAGCAGAATGATTGTTCGTTAATAGCATTCCACTTACCATATATTCCCCCAAAGAATTAAAAATAGCTTCATCTACATGAAAATACTTATGATCGCACAAGAGTTGGTACAATAATCAAAAGGTAGAAAGACAATAATTCATTGAATAATGAAAATTTAAAAATAGTCATTTTTTATAATGATGGCAGGACTTGTGCACTGGCAAAAGGATGGGTGTTGGAACATTATGCAATTTATAATGTATAATGAATAATGCACAATGTATGACCATCCAACACCCATCTATAATAGCTCCAACCTATAATTATTAAACTATAAAATGTTTGTTAGGGAACAGAGCACAATGTATAGGGGTGTAGGATTGCTGACACAGTTGATGAGACTGGAGTTCAAACATTGCATGCCTAAAATTATTATTGGCAGGACCGGAGCAATAGCACAGTGGTAGGGTGTTTGCCTTGCACGCAGCTGACCCAGGACAGACCTGGGTTTGATCCCCAGCATCCCATGTGGTCCCCAGAGTTTGCCAAGAGCAATTACTGAGCAAAGAGCCAGGAATAATGCCTGACTGCCACCGGGTGTGGCCCCCAAATATACAAAAACAAACCAAACCAAGAATTTAAAAAATAAGTAAATAGATAAAAAAAATAATTATTGGGGGCCGGGCGGTGGCGCTAAAGGTAAGGTGCCTGCCTTGCCTGCGTTAGCCTTGGATGGACCACGGTTCGATCCCCCGGTGTCCCATATGGTCCCCCAAGCCAGGAGCAACTTCTGAGTGCATAGCCAGGAGTAACCCCTGAGCGTTACCGGGTGTGGCCCAAAAACCAAAAAAAAAAATAAATAAATAAAATAAAATAATTATTGGCAACTCTGAAATTTATGATGCCTAAAATTTTAAATGTTTCAAAGTATATAAAAATAAAAGGAAATTATGACATATAAAACCACATGAATAAATTGGAAGACATTTTGCTAAGTGAAATAAGCCAGCCTCAAGTAACAAATACTGCATGATTCCCGTAATTTTTTCATTTTAGTTTTTGGGTTACACCCGGCAGCGCTCAGGGGTTACTCCTGGCTCTTCGCTCAGAAATCACTCCTGACAGGCTCTGGGGCACCATATGGGATGTCAGAATTCAAACCAGGCTCTATCCTATATAGGCTGCGTGCAAGGCAAACACCTTACCACTTTGCTATTTCTCTGACCCGATTTCAGTCATTTTTAAAAGCAAATATTTTAGATTCATGGTACCATAACACCACCCCACTCTCTAGTTATCTGCCTTACACATTTGCTTTAAGGAAAGTAATTAGCATATCTGGGCCTCCATTTTTAATATAAAATAGAATAATTTGAAGCCTAAGTCATAGATTGTCCTGAAATTTTTGAGAGATAATATAAAAATAACTGTCACATTATAGTACATGCTAGTTATTGTTTCTTCAGTACAGTCCTAAAGACTTTATGCCTACAACAACTATTTTCTCCTTTCTACATCCCGTATAGAGGCCATTCTGTATTTTACCAAACATTGGCTCATTTAGGTACTCATATGTAAAATTGAACACATTTGACTAATAGTGATTAAGTTTCCAACACAGAATATAAATTACTACTGGTACTTGAATATTTGCTAAGGCTCTTTGAACTAAAAGTATGCATTTACAGACATATGGAAAGTACTGAGCTATCTAAAAAAGAGTATAATTCATGGTGCTATGTTTCAAGGCTAAGTAAGTCCAGAGATCTTCCCCCTTACTAATGTGTTTTTTTTATTGAAACTGCCAACCTACAGATTCAACCACATAACATAAAAGCACACAATGTTTTAGGACATTATCTGTGGTAGATATAAAGTGACATAAATAGATGTAAATAAGTTTAAGGACTTTTCATAGGTTTTTATGTATTGCTGATGGGAATTGGTACACGAAGGGCATATAGATCCTCTTTAATAAAAACAGGTTGAGAAATCCTGTTAAGTGTAAAGTTAAGTGTATTTGAGGATTTTTAATTTATAATATTGGATAGTATGTGTCTGTTAATTATATCCATGTGAAAGTTGGGCCATACTGCCCACAGGTAATTAGGATCCACTCAGCTCTGTAATCAGGAGTCATGCCTGGCAGTGTTCAGGAGACCATGTGTGACAATAGTGATCAGACTAAGGTTAGCTTTATGCAAGGTAAAGACCTTAACCTCTATACTATAACTCTAGTCTGAATTCTTCCTAGTTCAACAAAATTTATTTAAAATAAAAGTTTTACTTCCAAAAGTTGTCATAAAATATTAACATCCGTTTCCAAAACTAAAGAGTGATATCTGAAATGCATGACATTTCACAAGCTTTTCTTGAAGTGAATGATGCTGCCTTCTAATACCACCTATTGGAATAGGAGAAAATTCATTTAACAGTTTATTTCTCCAGTAGCTTGAGTAACTATTTTCCCTATGTATCTTTTCCAGAGCTTGTACCATAAAGCTTCATAATTTCATTAAATCAGTGCACAGCTGGGCAATTTTTTCTTTCTCACATTACAATGATCCCCAGGGAATTTATGTAAATCTATGGAAATTCATTTTAAAGTTTTTACTCTGAGAGGGAGGATGCATGCTCATTAAGTAAATGATTATAACCACAAACAAGCTAAAAGCAACATGCTGGAGAGCCAAATTAAACTTTCCATCAGAAACACTAAACAATTCACTTTCACATATAGGCTTTATCTAAATGCCATTAAAATTTTAAGACAAAGTGTTTTAGCAAAGTCCAAATAGATATCAAAGAAAGTGTTGTTGAGTACTAAGACTGGGCTTCCAATTTCCTGTCTAATGCCAGCACATAATTCTACTTTAAATTAACCATGTTACAGGAATAAGTCTGTCTTTTAATTCATAGATTAAATGATTTTTATTAAAAGGTAAAGGAAAATAAACTCTAATTTTTCAAAAGTTATCTAAGTCTTGGGGCCATATTGATAATACAATGAGTAAGACAATTGTTTTTCATGCAGCCAACCAGAGTTCCATCTTCAGCATCCAAAAGCACCACCAGGATTAATTCCTGAGTGCAGAGGTAGGAGTAACCCTCTGAACATCACCAGTGTGACCCCCAAAATTAATAAATAAGTAAATAAAAGAAAAAATAAAATACAAGTATTATTTTGAAAAACGTTATTTCTCAACTGAAGGACCTTAGTAAGACCAGTGCTTGCTCATCCAGCTTTTCAGACTCCTATCAACAATCTCCCACAACCATAATTCCAGTAACCCTCAACCACACACAACTGATACTTACCATATCTTACATTGTCACTGGATAAGAATCAAAAAGAAAAAATATAAACAATCAGTCTAATCCCTCAGAGATCTTCTATGGAGCTGAACCACAAAGATTCTACCATCCCAAGCATAGCAGACACAATATTAAAGCCATCAGGGTCACAACCATGAAAAGAACTCTGGGCCAGGAGCCAAAGCAATAGCACATCTGGTAAGGAACTTTGATCTTCTCTGGCATTTACCTTGCATGCAACTGACCCCAATCTGATACTGGGCATATGTTCTTCCAGAGCCTGCCAGGAGTGATTTCTGAGCGCAGAACCAGGAATAACCCCTGAGTGCCAGCAGGTGTGGGCCAAAAACAAAAATAAAAAGCTCACAGGCCAGAATACAATGATAAGGAGCAGTTAAAAAATCTAAAGACAACAAAATAAAAAACTCAATGAAAATAACATCTGTATAAGAATATTCAGTTAGACTATCATTCAGATTTGAAGGAATGAGGTAAAGCTTGATAGACAAGCAACAGTTTAAACAGTTCATAACATTGAAAGTATTTTGGCATGAGCCATTAGGGAACTCCTTTAAAAGACAAGGCAAACTTATCAACACATATATGGCATTTTTGTGGTGGTTATGGTTGCCCTCTAGTAGATTAAGAAAGGTTGATTTTATATTAGTTTAATACTAAATTGAATTGTTCCATTTATTTGGAATGTTCTTTCTACAGCTATATAGATAATTTTTAAATCATAGGAATTTTTTCTTTTACTTACTAATGCAAATATTTAAGTATTATCTGTAGTATAGTATTTTCTAACACAAAAAGAGCATTATCTTCTACAATAAAATAAGCTATGCTGGTGTCTTTCCGGGCCGGAGTTGTGGATAAGAAAGACGCAGCTGAGCCCCTTAAGCTCGGCAGACATTTTGTGGCTTCCCCCAGCTTGCTTCAACCTGGGAACTTTGATTTTCTCTGGCATTAATCCCCTGAGTGTGTGCATTGGCTGAGGTGTGTCTTTCCTGGCCAGAGTTGTGGATAAAACATACTCTACTGGGCCCCTTAAGCCCACCTATAAGGGGTTGAAGCAGAGGAGCACGGCCATGAAGCAAAGCCAATGAATACCACCACAACACGTAGAAAAACCCACAGCATAAGCGTGACAATGGGGAAACTATGCAGACCAATATCAGCCATAGAGAATGAAGATGGAAACTCTGATGACCGAACAATGGCCAACCACCTAAGCAGTCTTTCAGAAATGGAGTTTAGAGAAGAAATATGGAAGATGCTCACAGAACTCAAAGAAAGTATAGATCAGAACACTAATAAAAATCAAGAGAATATGAAGATAGAAATCAGAAAATTCCAAACTGAAATATCAGGTCAAATAAGAGGTCTGAAAAACTCAGTAGACTAATTGAAGAACATAATGGATGAGCTTTCCAACAGGTTAAAAGCAGCTAAGGATAGAATTAGTGCGCTGGAAGATGCAATGCATATCAACTTTACACAGCAGAAGAGATTGGGGAAAAGCCTTAAATCAAATGATCAGACAGTGGAAAAATTACTCAACGAATATGAGCAGATGAAAATAGAAGTCTTTGATAAGCTCAACAGAAACAACTTTAGAATCATTGGAGTCCCAGAGACTCAAGAAGAAAATCTCCAGGAAAAATCAACAGTCAAGAACATCATCACAGAGAAACTACCAGAGCTAAAGAAAACATGTGACCAAATCCTGCATGCCTGGAGAGTACCAGCTAAAAAAGACCCCAGGAGAAACACCCCAAGAAACATCCTAGCCACAATGATGAGTCCCACAGACAGAGATAGAATACTGCAAGCAGCAAGATCAAAAAGGGAAATTACATTCCAGGGAGCATCCTTGAAATTTACAGCAGACCTGTCACCAGAAACACTCAAGGCCAGAAGGCAGTGGTGGGATGCAGTGACAAAACTCAATTAAATAAATGCTTCACCAAGAATACTGCACCCAGCAAAACTCACTTTCAGGTTTGAAGGAAGTATACATGGCTTCACAGATAAACAACAGCTCAAAACCTTTACAGACTCAAAACCAGCCTTAAAAGAAATACTGAAAATCTATTCTAAAGACAAGACAGAACAAAAAACACACCAAACTTCTACACAAAGATGGCAATAAATCTCATGACAATTATTTCTCTTAATGTCAATAGATTAAATGCACCCATTACAAGGCACAGAGTGGCGAAATGGATCAAAAAACTGAAGCCAACCTTCTGCTGCCTACAAGAAACATACCTGAATAGTCAGAATAAACATAGACTCAAAATCAAAAGCTGGAGGAAAATCATTCAAGCAAACCACACCCTTAAAAAAGCGGGGGTGGCCATACTAATATCAGATGACACAAACTTTATACTCAGAAAAGTTGTAAAAGACAAAGATGGATATTATGTACTAATCAAGTGATATGTACAACAGGAAGAAATCACTCTCCTAAACATATACACACCTAATAGGGACCAGCAAAGTATTTAATAAAATTGTTGACAAATATGAAAAAGGATATCAATAATAACACAATAATTGTGGGTGACCTCAACACAGACTTGTCAACACTTGATAGGTCAATCAAATTTAAACCCAACAAAATATACTAGACGTGAAAAGAGAAATGGAAGAAAGAGGCCTAGTATATATATATATATATGGCACTCCATCCTCAGAAACCTGGATACACATTCTTTTCCAATGTATACAGGTCATTCTCCAGGATAGACCACATGCTGGCACATAAAACATACCTCCATAAAATCAAGAAGATAGAAATGTTGTAGGCTACCTTTGCTGACCACAAGGCTCTGAAGTTAGATGTGAACTACAAAGGGACACAGAAGAAAAAAATCTAACACCTGGAAATTAAACAGTCTACTACTGAACAACCAGTGGGTCAAAGATTAAATCAAAGAAAAAAATCAAAAATTTCCTGGAAACAAATGACAATGAAAACACAAACTATCAGAACCTATGGAATAAAGCAAAAGTGGTACTGAGAGGAAAATTTATAACTTTGCAAGCACACATCAGGAAGAAAGAAGGAGCATACATGAATAGCTTAATGACGCAGTTTATAGAATTAGAAAATGATCAACAAAAGAAACTAAAAATAGGAAGACAGAAGGAAATAACAAAGCTGAGAGCAGAAATCAATGAAATGGAAACCCAAAAAACAATCTGAAAGATCAACAAAAGCAGAAGTTGGTTCTTTGAAAAAATAAACAAGATTGATAGACCATTGGTAAAACTCACAAAGCAAAAGAGAGAGAGAAACTTGATAATGCGTATTAGAAATGAAAAGGGGTAGATCACTACAGATACTGCAGAGATTCAAAGGGTATTCAGAGAATACTATGAGAAACTCTATGCCACTAAATATGAAAACCTGGACAAAATGGATAAATTTTTGAACTCATATAACCTTTCACGGTTGAATAAAAAAGATGTAGCATAACTAAACATCCCCATCACTATTGAGAAAACTAAAACTGTAATAAAAAATCAAAAAACAAAAGCCCAGGACCTGATGAATTCTTTCAAACCTTTCAAGAGGAACTACTACCAATCCTGGCCAGGCTCTTTTTATGAAATCGAAAAAACAGGAACACTTCCAAATAGCTTTTATGAAGCCAACATCACCTTAATACCAAAACCAGATAGAGATGCTGCCAAAAAAGAAAATTAGAGACCAATATCCCTGATGAACGCAGATGCAAAGATCCTCAACAAAATCCTGGCGAACAGGATCCAGTGCCTCATCAAGAAGATCATTCACTTTGATCAATTAGGTTTCATCCCAGGAATGCAAGGATGGTTTAACATCCATAAATCTATCAACCTCATACAAAACGTCAGCAACAAGAAAAATAAAAATCACATGGTCACATCAATAGACGCAGAAAGAAGCATTTGATAAGGTTCAACGCCCATTCTTGATGAAAACTCTCAGCAAGATAGGAATAAAAGGAACCTTTCTCAATATAGTTAAGGCCATCTACCACGAGCCAGTGGCAAATATTATCTTCAATGGAGAAAAACTAAAAGCCTTCACTCTAAATTCTGGTACAAGACAAGGCTGTACTTGTACTTGTACTTGTACTCCTCTCTCACACTCCTATTGTGTTGGCACAACTGGTTAACCACTTGCAAAAAAGCGAACTCAGACCCCCAGCTAACACCATGTACAAAGGTAAAATCCAAATGGATTAAAGACCTTGATATCAGATCTGAAACTCTAAGGTATATAGAACAACATGTAGGTGAAATACTCCAGGACATTGAGACTAAAAGGCATCTTTAAGGAGGAGACAGCACTCTCCAAACAAGTGGGAGCAGAGATAAACAGATGGGACTATATTAAGCTGAGAAGCTTCTGCATCTCAAAGGAGATAGTGCCCAGAATACAAAGGCCACCCACTGAGTGGGAGAAATTATTCACCCAATACTCATCAGATAAAGGACTAATATCCAAAATTTACAAGGTACTGGCAGAACTATACAAGAAAAAAACAACTAACCCCATCAAAAAATGGGGAGAAGAAATGAACAGACACTTTGAAAAAGAAGAAAGGCAAATGGCCAAAAGGTACATGAAAAGATGTTCAACATCACTAATCGTCAGGGAGATGCAAATCAAAACTACTATGAGGTACTACCTCACGCCACTGAGATTGGCACACATCACAAAAAAGAAAAACAAGCAGTGCTGGCAGGGATGTGGAGAGAAAGGAACTCTTTTTCACTGCTGGTGGGAATGCTGTCTCATACAAGCTTTATGGAAAGCGATATGGAGATTCCTTCACAAACTGGAAATTGAGCTTCCATACGATCCAGTTATACCACTCCTAGAAATATTCCCAAGGAACACAAAAATACAATGCAAAAATTCCTTCCTTACACCTATATTCATTGCAGCGCTATTTACAATAGCCAGACTCTGGAAACAACCAAGATGCCCTTCAACAGATGAGTGGCTAAAGAAACTGTGGTACATATACACATATGGAATCCTATGCAGCCATCAGGAGAGATGAAGTCATGAAATTTTCCTATACATGGATGTACATGGAATCTATTATGCTGAGTGAAATAAATCAGAGGGAGAGAAAGACGCAGAATGATTTCACTCATCTATGGGTTTTAAGAAAAATGAAAGACATTTTTCACAGTATCTCAGAGATAAGAGAGATGAGGGCTGGTAGGTGCAACTCATGACATGAAGCTCATCACATAGAGTGATGAGTGCAGTTGGAGAGATGACTACACTGAAAACTATCATAACATTGTGAATGAATGAGGGAAGTAGAAAGCCTGTTTCGAGTACAGGTGTGGGGTGGTGGGGAGGAGTGAGATCTAGGAAATTGGTGATGGGATTGTTGCACTGGTGAAGGGGGTTGTTCTTTACATGACTGTAATCATTCAACTATAATCATATTTGAAATCATGGTATTTAAATAAAGATAATAAAAAATAAGCTATGCTTTTATAGGCCTAATTTAGATTTTCCTTTAGATTATTAAATTCTCCTTATTCTAGCTAAATTGTGTATATATAGCATTTATATATGTCATGTAAAAGTATACTGCATTGCATAGAATTATTCATATGATTTTTAATTTATAGCCCTATTAAAAGATACAATTAAAAATTTATATCAGTTTATTATTGTTTTACAACTTTGTGGGATTCAGGGTTATAGCTTTATTCTATTTTCATGTAGTTTTCCACCTCCACTATCAAAATATTTCTTTAAGAAGGACCAACAAGGTGTAGTTATTTCTCTAACAAAACTCATCACTCTTTTGTTAGAGAAATAACTACATTTTGAACTGTCCTAATAATGAGAATGTATGAGGGAAATGGAGAGCCTATTTAGATTACAGGGGGGGGGGTCGGGGGGGGGGAGAAGGGAGACTTGGGACATTGGTGATGGGAATGTTGCACTGGTGATGGGTGGTGTTCTTTACATGACTGAAACCCAAACACAATAAAGTATGTAATCAAGGTGTTTAAATAAAAAAAGAAAAAAGAAAAAAAAAAGAAGGACCAACAAGGAGCCAGAGAGATAGCACAGTGGTGTTTGCCTTGCAGGCACCCGACCCAAGACATAAGGTAGTTGGTTCGAATCCCGGCGTCCCATATGGTCCCCCATGCCTGCCAGGATCTATTTCTGAGCAGATAGTGGCCCAAAAAACAAAAACAAAACAGAAACAAAAACAAAAGAAGGAACAACAAGTAGCCGAAGGCATAAGAACTGGAGTGTTTGTCCATAACACTGAGTTTACAGGGGTTTGGACAAATGGAAAAGGTCTTTTGGACTTTGGTGAAAGAAAGTGGGCATTCTGGTTATGGATGTGGTGTTGAAATGATGTTGCATGAAGTTGACCATGTGGCATTGCAAATCATACTATCTCAATAAAAATGGGGAAATACTACATCTTATGTTCAAAGTCAGAAATAATAGAGAAAATCTTATATGGTCAGCTCTACCCTGGCAATTTTGCAGCAAAGTACAAAGATAAAATAAGGCATAAAATATATTAAGCACAAAGCATTTTCACATCATTATTGAAACAAACTGCTGATTCATATGTTGGGAATATTTGGGAGCCATCTAGTTTGAGTTTAGGATGTGTCATCTCAAAAAAAAATCATGTTGGGCCGGGAAGGTGGAGCTAGAGGTAAGGTGTCTGCCTTGCAAGCAGTTCGGACCGCGGTTCGATCCCCTGGCATCCCATATGGTCCCCCCCAAGCCAGGGGCGATTTCTGAGCGCATAGCCAGGAGTAACCCCTGAGCATCAAATGGGTGTGGCTCAAAAACAATCATGTTATTCTGAGACATGAGATATGAGGATTAGGAGAATCAGTACATGGTAGGAATAGGGAATGCAGTTAGAATAGAGAAGTGTCTATTATAAAAGAGATATTTGGAACTGATCATTCTGGACAAGAACTGAGTGCTAAAAGGAAATAAAGTGAAATGGATGGCACAAATAAAAGAGATGGAAGTAAAATGCCTGCCCCAGAGGCAGGTGGGAGAAGGTATGCGGAGGGAAGAGGGCATCAAGAAGGGTGAGAGGGAAACTTTTGACATTGTTGGTGCAAAATGAGCACTGGTGACAGGTATTGTACATTGTTTGACAGTAATTCAACAATGAACAGCTTTATCTATAAAAAAAAAACTATAGTATGAACAACCTTGTAACCACAGTGTTTAAATAATTTTTTTTTGGTTTTGGGGCCATTCCTGGTGACATTCAGGGATTACTCCTGGCTATGCACTCAGAAATCACTCCTGGCTTGGGGAACCATATGGGACTTAGGGGGATGGAACCACGTTCCATCCTAGGCTAGCACGCACAAGGCAGACACCTTACCATTTGCACCACCACTCTGGCCCCATTAAATAAAAAATTTTTAATCTTGTATATTTACATACTGGATTTCTCTCCCAATTGGCAAGCTATTCATCATCCAAAAAGGTAAGGGAAACAGGCAACTGATAAAAGGCAGTTTTCCCAACTATGTGTGCACTGGGTAAAAAAAAAAACTGATATACTAGATTTCCCATGTATATTTTGTATATATGAAAATATGTAATAAATTATAGTTTTCAGAATAGTGTGAATAGACTTGCAGATAATAAACATGATTTAGTTAAATATAAGTATGGCTTAAACTCAAATATCTCAAGTGGAGAATTTCAATTTTTGGCAGATAGATGATGGAGCTTATTAAGCATTATTAAATACCTGTGGACTATGTGTGAATTATTGTTCAACCTTATGGAACTTTGGAGACCCCTTGACTTCAACTCCTTAACTACTTTATATGCATGATTGCTTTCTGTAGCCAATAGCTCTTACACACAGACTCAAAATCTCTCAGCCCCATACATCTGTTATTTCAATTTTGCTGCAAGGTCTGGAATGATTTCATTCTAGCAGAACTCAGTAGTCCTTATTTTCAGATCCACTACACACCTCGAGCCAGCCAGGATATTTCCTGGATGACACTGAGGATTGAATGATCTTAATTAGTATGCAGAACAGTATTGTCTAGAAGAAACCTTAGGGATAAGTCCAGTAGATGAAACCTTTCATAAATAATAGAAAGCAAAAACAAAAATAGTGGTTTTTTGCTACAGTCAAAATGGCTTTTGATAGGAGAGTCCTAAAACATAAAAACGCAGCATGTGGTAGCAGTGAATTTCTTGCTTGTTTCTTTTATTTTATCTCCTGTGCCCTTTAATCAAATATCTATATCAGACATTGCTTTCTGTTCCCAGCCTCTGTAAAGGGGCAGAGCTGTATTTGCACAAGTAGTGGATAAGTTCCCCCACTTTTCAAGGAAAGAGAGAAAAGGACATGGAACACAAAAGATGACAATCCACTGACTAAGCCAGTAAGCAAGACTCTCGACCTACTTTAGAAACATGAGCTGTACAGATTGAATTCTTCTCTAGGGAACTGGGAAATCAAAAAATAATAGCTGGCGCTAGTTAGCAAAAGATTATGATATAAAAAAAAAAGAGGTGGAGAGACTGCCACAATAGTCTAATTGCTCGATTCAGTTTGGAAGAAGGAGAAATTGTGTCATTAATTTATCCATGAAACTGGGCACATAGAAGTATACCTACCACACAAAGACAGCTTAATGTATTTATTGTTAAATTTAAAAGAAAGATTTTCACCCACTTCCTCTCTTGATCTTAACATCTCTGTTGCCAAACTTTCCCCTACAAACTTCCTCCACCTCATCAATATTAGTATCTTCTAGTCCACTTCATTTATTAAAGAACCACACACATAACACTTCACCATTTATCTTAATTCCTCCATCTTCATATATATCTCTAAGGTGATAATCATTGCTTATTTTCAATCATCTTGCCAGTTGTAATTTTGGGATATCCTCTTATTCTTCATCGGTCTATTTTTCCCCTCATGGTTTTTTTTACTCTTTTTCTTGTTTTTCTTGTTTCATTCTTCTCTACCCAGCCAGCAGTGTGTGGTTAATTATTAAAGAAATAAATACTTCTATTTCTATGTTTAGCTAATCATTTCATGGTGAATATTCAAGCATAAATGTACCAGTTGCAGCATTAACAAAGCACACACTCCAAGTTCTTCATTCCTATTCCTGAGTTAACAAGTACAACTGAAAAATATCACATCTAACTGCAATGATCTCTATAACAAAATTTCACAACCTAACTGCCACACAAATAAAGTTAGAATTTTCTCTTTAATTTTATGATCTGGCTGAAATCATTTGAACAATGTCTTCTTCTGTCTTCTCCTTTTTGTGTAGATCTTATCTTCAGTCAAACAGTAAGACCTTAGGTCTCTTCCCCCTTCCCCCATAATATTCAAAGAGTTCAGAAATGAACTGGCCTGTAATTTTATTGTCAATTCATGGTCATTATACTTTATTACTTGACTAGTCTTACTTTTGACACTTGATCTTCTTCCCTTACATAGTCCATGATTGTACCTATACATAAAAAGACAGAATACTAAAAAGGATTTTTCTCTCTTCTTAATTACAACATGGACAACATGCATATAGAGTAGAGGAGTCAGGGTAAATCCTGGGTCTTCCTTTACACACTAGTATGCTCAAGTTTCAGCTTTGATCCAGTAAAGATTGCAAGTCAAATAGTTCAATGACTCATCACAATCATTATGTTACAAACATTTTGTATATTTTAATGTTTTTTAAAAATAGACTAGGTTCTCTTTGTAATTGGTAGTTACCATACAACAAAACCTGAGGTCTAAAGAAGATTGAGTAAGTTTCTGTAGTGAACAGTCACATAAAAAGAAAAACAGATTTTAAAAGAGAAATAAAAAAGTAGGAAAAAGTAGGAAAAGTAAAAAAAAAAAAGTAGAAAAAACAAAATTTCTGATTCCAAATAATGCACTTTTAAGAATTTTATAAGTATGCTTAGCAACACTTATATATCCTTAGTATAAAAATAATATTAAATCTTCAGATTCTTGGATTCTTGATAGTTGTATGAGAACTATCTGTTATAACAATATTACTCTTAGATTGTCGCTTTATCCTCTTTCTTAGGTGCAATGAGAACATTTAAAAATGTTTTATTTATGTCACAGTGATTTACAAAATTATTCATAGTTTTGGGTTTTAGACATACAATGTTTTAGGACAAAGTCCATCACCATTGTCAACCTCCCTCCACCATGTTCTGAGTCTATCCCATGTGAACTCTGTTTTTTATAGATTCAACCCTCACTTGATTCCTACTATTTATATCTGCTATCCTTCTCATTTTATTTTCTCTTAATGAGGAAAAACTTTAAATTTTGTGACAAATATAATGTTGTCTTTCCCCTCACCAATTCATCATTAAGTTTATTTCATCTTTTATGCAATTTTATTAGAATTTTAGCTTCAAATCTAACTCTTAAAGTAAAATTTACAGACTTAGAATTTGAAGAGTATATTATATCATGTGTTTTATAATTTTATATTCCTAGAACCATTGAAATGACAAAAGGAAATGTTTTAAGAGTTAAGATGTACTTCTACTACAAAATAGAGGAAGTTTCCTTTAAAATATGGAAAGTTTGACAGTTCTGAGATAGACAGAGCACTGTAGATGAGATTAAAGGAAATACTGACCACAATTCAATCAATCAACAGAAGGTTAGAAAGATTAGTATGTCCAGAGAAAATGGATGATCAGATACTAAAGTTAAAATATAATTAGTCTGGGCCAGAGAGATAGCACAGTGGCATTTGCCTTGCAAGCAGCCGATCCAGAACCTAAGGTTGTTTGTTTGAATCCCAGTGTCCCATGTGATCCCCTGGGTGTGGCCCAAAAACCTATATATATATAAGTCATAAAATAAGCAATGTTACTATGGAAGTATTAATCTGAATCCTTCAGAAATTTACTGAGGGTAGAAGAGGGAAAGAGAGACAGAGAGAGAGACAGAGAGAGACAAAGATAGACACAGACACAGAGAAAAAGAGACAAATGAGAATAGAAGAGATAAAGCTGGAATATAGAAGAAAACATAAGAAATATAGAAAAGTATATAAGAAAAAAGACAAAGCCCAGGTTACCTTTGAGGGAAACTATAAATACTGCTGGTAATTCTTGGCTTTCTCTCAAGTTAAATGAAAAAATTCTGAATCTCTACATTAGAATGAGATGCTTGATGATGAGGAAGATTGGACCTATCTAAGTTGGCAACAAGTGGTGGGACAAGTGCAATCCACTCTTAAAAATATCTTTTTGGATTTCTGTTTCATATAAATCATAATGACTTAAACTACAGGGACACATTCAATCATGAGTGTGACTTAACAAGAGAAAAAGTAAATAACACATTTAAAACCCTTCTTAATAATGTCAAACTTTAGAAGTAATATTTAAAATATAAAATAACTAAAATACTGAATAAGGAGCCAAAAGAATAGTACAATTTCATGCCTTGCATGCAGCTGACCTGGGTTCAATTCCTGGCATCCCATACTGACAGAAGTAATTCTTGAGTGCTGAGGTAGAACTACTTCTTCAGCATCACCAGGCATGGTAATATATTTTAAAAAATAATATTGAAATAAAAAGTAAAATACTGAAACATATTTTAAATTTCAATAATTTATCTGACAAAATTTTTGGGTTTTGGTCATATTCACGGTCATACTCAATAGTGTGTAGGGATTATTCCTGGGTTCTATGCTCAGGAATTATTCAAGGCAAGCTCAGCAGATTATAATGTCTAGGATCAAACCTGGATCTGCTACATATAAGATGGGGCCATAATTTCTGTACTAATCTAACCACATAAGTCAATATAAAATTTAGCATTTTTAGAATAGCAATAATTGAAATTACAAGTGTTCATAATTAACAAACTCAGTTTACAGAAAACTGGAGAGAATAGGAAAATCAAAATACTGTCTACAGTACAGGCCTGTGTGGGGTAGGAAGGAAGGACACTTGGGCTATTGGTCATGGGAATGTTGCACTGGTGAAGGATTTATATATAGATATATAAAATCAAAAAAGAAAAGATAAGGCTCCCAATTCTTACCACAGGCTGTGTTCTTTACACTGACTGTATAGAAGGAGGTACAGTAAATACACCCCATATACACCTCAACCCAGGCCCTTTGCCTGGTCTGTATTGTGAATTGGGGGACAAAAAAATATTGTTCTAAAGAAATAAAACAAAATGAGTAGCAAGTGCAAAACAGAATAAAAGACAATTATTGAATTAGAAAATTTCATAAAGTAATAAAATAATGAAGGAAAGAAAATATTCAAATAAGAGACTTCTCTGTTAAGTAATGAAGTATTTTAAAAAATAAATAGAAGTTCTTAATAACTGCATGTAGTACAGGAATGCAGAAGTCATTAACATAAGAGAATCTAAGTTGTTATCAAATAGAAAATCTGCATAGAATTACATAGGCATATCATATATATGTATAGATCATATAATGTATGATATGGATGTATACATATGTGACATATGTATATGACATTATATAGATCATAGATATAGACATATCATCTGCAGAGACATGCATGACAATTTGTTGTGAAACAAATTTCTCAAGAACAATGGAAACCAAAGAAGTAAAACTAATTTATTTAGTAAAAATTTTTTAATTTATGATCATAAAAATTTCTTATGATCATGTGATTATATGTACAAAAATATATAACATTATATACATGTGTATATATGTTTATATGTATAGTTATATAAATATCTATGTATATAGTTCATATATTATCTGATGGCAATAAAATCAAATTCATAATTATTTTATAAAGAGACACATTTTTAATAACTTTTCTAATAAACACAACAATATATCAAGTACATATAAAATGTATATCTATCCTTAAATTCCCTCAAGCAATTACTCAAATAATAACCATTTTTAATCATCTATCCACCTAATATAATCATGATTTTTAAAATAATTTGCCCCTAAATATTTGTAACTAAAATATCTATACATTTTTTAAAGATAACAAATGCCACTACTTGTTTTAATACATAAATTCATCAAATATTTAGTCTTCAAATTTTCCTAAATTTATCAAATATTTTCTTAGCTTGTTCAAGTCAGGGATCTTGTTAGTAATATACATTCCTCTTGATGAAATGTCATTTGTCCTCAGCAAATACACTATAATGGCCCTATCTGATTAAAACTTAAAACTACCTTTCTAAATAACTCATCATTTAGAAGAAAAGTTAATAATATGTTTAAAATACTTTTTACTGAATAAATAGCAAAATCACAATATATAGTTAAAACTTAAAATATATAGGTGGGAATGCCCCTGATTCAATGTCAGAATGTACCTAAAATATTACTGTAAAAGATTTGTAATCCACTTTGGTCAAAATAAAAATTATCTTTAAAAAAACTTAAAAAATATAATGTAGAAACTATTTGAAGGAAATTGTATACTTCAATCCTTATAATGGAAGAAGAAATCATAAATATTAAAGACTCATTTAACTTAAGTATGGGAGAGAGATAATGACATATACAAAGAACCCAGAAAGGAATAAATAATATGATATTTAAATTTAAAATTTATATAAATGAAATATTGTGCAATAAATATAGCTTCAGTACTTTACCACACACCCCATTGGTAGAAAGGATCTACTTTTCCTCCTCTTGAATCTTTGTCTGCAATTAATCTAATCAAAAATTCTCACCAGATTTGGATGCTTTGGCATGGCTTTTTTTTTTTTTTTTTTTTTTTTTTTTTTTTTTTTTTTGCTTGTTTGCTCTGTCTGGGGACTCATCAGGTGAAATACCGGGCTTACTCCTGGTTTTCTGCTCAGGCCAGTGATCCTCAAACTATGGCCTGCAGGCCACATATTGTATTTGTATCTGTTTTGTTTCTTCATTGCAAAATAAGATCTATGCAGTGTGCATAAGAATTCGTTCATAAGTTTTGTTTTTATTATAGTCAGACCCTCCAATGGTCTGAGGGACAGTGAACTGGCCCCCTGTTTAAAAAGTTTGAGGACCCCTGTGAGACGATATGAGGTACTGGGGAATGGATACCAATGTTGGTCATATTGAAGGCAAATGTTTTACCCCTATACTAATCTCTGGCCTCTACTCTGTCAGTTTTAGTTTTAGTCTTTATGAGATATTTACACTTTTATTTTTTTATCCTTGACATTCTGGAGCTCCAACCTGAAATACTCTTATCTTAATACTCTTATCTTAACTTTTCCAGACCAAACACCAGTGAAGTTCCACCAGGTAAACCCAATCGATATCACATGAAACAACAGACACAATATAACTCTACCTGAATTCCTAAACCACAAACCATGATCATAAAATGGTTCTTGTGTTAAATCAGTAACTTTTGATAATGAAATCAAAACAAAATCAAAGTTGGCTACTTAAAAATAAAACTCATAAAAAATCTCTAAGCTCTAATATCAAGAGACGATCAAGGTATCATAGAGGGTGGTGAAAGCTGACAATAACTAAAAACATTTTTAAAAAGATAGGGAAACAAAACACATTACTTATCAAAGAGGTGATTCTGGGTTGTAATCAAAGTACTATCATGGCAATCTAGTAAAAAGTGTGTTGCTGAGATACAAATTTTTCCCCTACATAACTACAGGTGAGTTATCAAAATCTATAAACATCCCATTGAAAATAAAATTTATAAAACTAGGAGCAGTGTAGCAAGTGGTAGGCCATTTGCCTTGCATGTGCTAACCCTGGATGAACCGCAGTTCGATCCCCCAGCATCCCATATGGTTGACCAAGCCAGGGGTGATTTCTGAGTTCATAGCCAGGAGTAACCCCTGAGCGTCACCAGATGAGGCCCAAAAACCAAAAATAAAATAAAATAATATATAAATAAATAAAATAGTATTTCTAACTAAATGTTCTTCTACAGGTCTTACTCTTTGTTGCTCTAATATTTTGGTATCTGGTTAGACTGCTCTTCAAAGAGTTTTTCTTAAAATAGTGGCTCTTAAAACCAGATAAAAAGTCAAGTTCAGATGCTTGTTCTCAAGCCTATAATTTTTTTAATGTAGATGTTTTTGGTTTGTTTAAATTTATTTCTCTTAACCTGAGAGATAGTACATTAGGTAAGGCATGTCCCTTACCCACTCACACAAAGCAGTTCTGGATATGATTCCCCATTTATTTCCCTTTATCATCTTCTCTGAGCCTGTCTGGACTGATTCCTGAGTGCAGAGTCATGAGAAAGCCATGAACACAGTCAGGTGTGGTCCAAAACAAACAAGCATATCATGAATTAATTAAAATACAAAAATTGTATTAAGAACATTCAGAGCCTTTTGACATTGGTAGTCTATAAAAGTCTTCAGGCTTAGATTCACACTAATACAAACATGTATTAGTATTTTAAAATATTAAACATAAAAGCCCAGTATGAGATAAATACCATAGTAGCTTGGTAGACTGATAGCCTCAATGCAAGAATTAATTTTTATTCTTAGATATTTATAAAATCCTATACACCACATTCTGATCTTTGTAAGATTTTCTGGTTATTTTTAGACTTGCACGAATGACCTAAGGAACAATATAATGAGAAACTCAATTGCAGTTAAGCACTTACAAAAAATCATGGACCCAATTTCTACCTACTACAGTTTTCAACAGTAACTTTCAGTTCTCCCAAGTCTTTAATAATTATTTTTATCTTTCTAAGGTTCTTTAGCATGGAATTTGACTAATGAAACTTTACTGCATGTTGAATTTTTGCTGATATCTTGGAATGATTTTGAAGCATATGGATGGAGTGGGTGTAAAGGGCTATAGTTCCATCGATATGTTCTAACTTGTTACCTTAGATAAAATTGAAAGCTCTGTCATATTTTCACCTTCACTTTAGGTGAGAAAATTTAGTCATTTTAGAAAATTTCAGAATCTCAATTCTGAAACTTAGTGTGTATTTAAAAAATAACCAAACCAAGTGGCATAATAAATTGACTAAAGGAAAGATTAGGCCATTCTAAAAATCTGATATTATTGGGTTAGTGACTTACATTTTAACTTAGCAAAACCATTTTACTTATTCAGTTGCTTTCTAATGAGAATCAAACATATACATGACAAAACTTAGAAACATTTGTGATTTACTATACATAGTATACACATGAGGCATCATACTCATGAACAGATTGATTTTCATTTCTCCACTCTGAACATACAAAAATATACTTAAATATCTGTCATTCCATAGTACTACATATTTATGTAAGCGTTCTCTACATTTTTTCTAAAATTAAGATTATTACAGCAATCATGTACTATAACCCTTAGCTATTTCATAAACTAAAACTCAAAATCCTAACTAGAAGCTCTTGGGGTTGTATGTTTTTATTTTTAAGTTTCCTCTTTATCCTTTGTGAGCTAAAGAGGTATGTACAAGAAGGCATTACTAATTTGTTTCTTTCCCATTTAGTGTAAGGTTATTGTATGCCTTATTAACATGTCCACAATATGCTAAAGCATTAGTGAGTTTTCTCTGCTATGTCTATTTCACACATAGGATTTTTTTTTTAGTTCAAACCTCAGTGCACACATGAAAACACAATACTCAAAACAAAGCAACAAGTGAGAAGCAGGGTTAAAATAAGAACTCCGACAATCTGACTCACAAGGCAGCATTCAAACCCCTATAACTTGCTGTTTGCCTTTGTCCTCTTTGCTGTAAACCAAGATACTTGTCCTTTAGCAGGGTGTTTCTGCTGCAAATCCAGTTGCTACTGCATTATGCAATGAAGTCAGAAGCCTGAGCTTGTGACATCAATACAGGTTGCTATAGCAACTCTTTCCATAAGTATTACAGGTTCATTGTAGGCTCAAAAAAGAGGACTTCAGCAGAGTAGCAAAATAGCTGGCTTCATTCAGCCTAAATCGCGACGGTAATTGGCATAACAATATTTTAAACTAGCTCTAACAAATACATATTCCATAATTATGTTTTTATTGACAGCCATTTTTCAAATGCATATATGTATTTTAATAAAATTTCTACAATGGAAATAGTATTATGACTTTCCTTATGATATAACAGATAATCCACAGGGTTCAGACAAACGAGTCGGTTTCATGTAAGATCACTATTGCTGACAAGCTGTCATTCCAGAAGTCAAATGTGGTTCTACATGATTATTGTGAATCAATATATAACAATGGGACTTTTACTAGTTTTTCCATTATAGTGATTATAAAATAATCACATATAAATGCTATTTCGGATGAGTTTTCACAACTATTTTAATGAAACAGCAAATACCTCCATCTTTGGGGGGGGGTTGGACCACACCCATTTGACGCTCAGGGGTTACTTCTGGCTATGCACTCAGAAATAGCTCCTGGCTTGGGAGGACCATATGGGATGCCAGGGGATCTAACCACTGTCGTCCTACACTAGCGCTTGCAAGGCAGACACCTTACCTCTAGCGCCACCTTTCTGGCCCCAATATCTCCGTCTTAATGGACATATTTTCCCCAAAATATTTTTA
>NC_064862.1:16804814-16909814 GCF_024139225.1 Suncus etruscus
TGCCAGGATTCGAACCACCAACCTTTTGCATACAAGGCAAAAACCTTACCTCCATGCTATCTCTCTGGCCCCTGTGCTGGCCTATTCTTATATCCTTTATACAAATGTAAACTCCTGAGTTTTGCCACCAGAGGGAACCATTATATAGGAATGTTGTCTCAGCAGCTTTTGGGTTTACTAAGGTTTTACACTTTGTGAAGTAACAAGTTTATCTTGAGTCATTTTAAAATTGCCTTTGCATCTGTTCCTCCAGGAATGCAATAACAGGTAATTTTGTGTAAGGTCTTCAAATTCTACCAAATTTTTCTGAAAAAAGAAAATAATTTGCCTCTCTTGTTTTATTAGGTAGATCTAAATAATGAAAAGTAGCAAAAATTTATCTTAAAGTAAGTAACTTTAGGTCTGTCTGTACACCATTTCATACAGAGGAATAGCCAGGTGTGTTTTTGCTGTCAAATAATCTTGATGAGTTAGAAATTCATAACGATGGACTTATATAACTATAGTTATATAAAATTTATCTAATATAATTATAATGTGATGGTTTTATACTAGAAAAATAAAGTACAAGGACTGAAAAGAGAGAGAGCGAGAGCACAATGGGTAGGACACTTGCCTGGCATGCAACCATTTCTGATTCAGTCCCCACAATTGACTCCCCCCAAACCCCACCAGGAGTGATTCTTGAACCTAGGGCCAAGAGTAAAGCACCAATAGATACGCTCCTCCTAAAAACATGGGGAAAGTAGAATACAATTAAAATACAAAAAATTTAAATAAAACAAATATAAATTTAGGAGTTCTAGACTGATCCTCTCATAAATAAGTTAACAATCATACAAGCCTAATAAACTGAATTGATGACCTTCAAGAGAATTCCTATTCTTAGTTTTGGCATGCCTGTCTGACACTCCTTGAGGATGTTTGGGGTTTGTTTTCTTGTCTGAAGAAATCAATTTGTTTATTTTTTATATTTTAGATTTTAATCTATTATAAATTTTTTTAGTCAAAAGTCACTCATGATCATGTTCAAGAATTATAACACCGAGCATTTGTGCAAAAGATTACTAGACCAGAAAAAAGTTTTTTCAGTGCTACAGAGAGGTTCTGAGACCTATTGAGTGACTATTTGTACAAAATCAACCATCTAAGACCTCAGATAGAATGCAGTGAATGACCTTTACTTTAGTCCAGATTTCTTTTTTGACTAATCCTTGTACCCAATAATGAATCACTTAAGTCAGTTTTAGAATATATCATCATGAAATCTTTAGCAATGATACCAATCTGAAACTCACACAGTGTTTCCTTTATGTCACATGTAATTCTTTTTTTTCTTATGTATTTTTATATCCTTATTTAAACACTTTAATTACAGACATGATTGTAGTTGGGTTTCAGTCATATAAAGAACATCCACCTTCACCAGTGCAAATTCCAATCAACAATACGCCAAATCACTCACCTCCCTACTCCCCACCCCTGCCTGTATTTGAGACAGGCTTTCAACTTCCCTCATTAATTCACATTGTTATGATAGATGTCAGTATAGTTATTTCTCTAACTGCACTCACCACTCTTTGTGATGAGCTTTATATTGTGAGCTGGACCTTCCAGACCTCATCTCTATTGTCTCTGAGAATTGTTACAAAAACATCTTTAATTTTTCTTAAAACCCATAGATGAGTGATACTATTCTGTCTTATTTCACTCAGCACAATAGTTTCCATGTCCATCCATGTATAGGAAAATTTCATGACTTCATCTCTCCTGATGGCTACATAGTATTCCATTGTGTATATGTACCACAGTTCCTTTAGCCATTCATCTGTTGAAGGGCATCTTGGTTGTTTCCAGAGTCTGTCTATTGTAAATAGTGCTGCAATGACTATTGGTGTCAGGAAGGGATTTTTGCATTGTATTTTTGTGTTCCTAGGGTATATTCCTAGGAGTGGTATAGCAGGGTCATATGGGAGCTCAATTTCCAGTTTTTTGAGGAATCTTCATATTGTTTTCCATAAGGGCTAAACTAGATGGCATTCCTACCAGAGTGAATGAGAGTTCCTTCCTATTCACATCCCCTCCAGCACCGATTATTCTTGTTCTTTGTGATATGTGCCAGTCTCTGTGGCACATGTAATTCTTGAACCACATTTGAACAGGGAAGACAGCCATCCACTGAGGAAATAATGTTCTGATTTCTTTGGTTAGGCTACCTGAGCCCAAATACCAATTACCTCAGATCACCTCCTTCAAGCCTCCATTTCTTTTGTTTTTGTTTTTGTTTTGGGGGACCATACCTGGCAGTTTTCAGGGATTGCTTCTGGCTCTGTGCCCAGAAGTTATTCCTAGAAGGCTTAGAGAACCATATGGGATACTGGAGATTGAACCTGGGTCAGCTGCATACCAGGTAAATGACTTACCCACTTTGCTTTTGCTCCAACCTCCTTCCTCCTTTTCTTTCTTTACAAAGCTGGGAGAAAGATGTCTTAGGGAATTCTACACAGTGTTCTGAGGGCCTCATGAAATCCTGTAGGCAAGTGGTGTATTTATAGCCCAAGTTCAGAGTAAGTGTTCAGCAACGTGCTGGTGACTGTAATAATTGGCTGAAATTCCCCTGATTATTTAAGCATTATTTTTGTTTCAAATTATGAAAATTTTGCTACTTACAGATTGTTAAATTAGTTCACCAAAAAATAAGTGCTGAATCAGTGTTTATCCATGTAATGTCGGTAAGAAATGTAGGAACTTTGGAGATAAGATCTTAATAGTTAAGGGCTTGTTTCTCCCTCTGTATGTAACATTTCTGACAGCTTTTAAAACAGATTTTGTAGTAGACACTATACAGAAAGTTTGAGACTGATAAAATGTTTTGAAATAATAGAGAAACCAGTTAAATTTGTCCTGGTATTTAAAAAATAAATCATTTTTCATCTTTTCTCCCTTTAGATGATGTTGAAATACAAAGATAAGAAGTGGTACCAGTTCTGACGACCAGAAATCCTAGGAAGTTCAACTTCAGTCCGAGGAAAAAATGTTTTCCTTGTTTATTTCAATTCAGGAAAGTTAACATTAAAGGAGGCTCACCACTGGATACTGTTCTTTCCTAGCACAATCATGCACTGTTTTACCTCAGTCATGTGGCTTTAACTGAGGGGTGTTCATACACTCAAACTGGAGTCAATGGCGTGGACCTGCTGTGAGTTGACAGTTGGAGAACTAAAGCAGGCCACCTGCTACAGAACAAGCAACCAAGGGTGATTAGGAGGACACATGGCAAGACTATTCCTGGATCATTCCTGTACTAAGCTTTTCATATGCCAAAAGATTCTGTGCTGTTGTATCTGCCATCAGTGTTTGACCTCTTTGAGGGAGAGGCAATAAGTCTGAAGTCCTGAAGCTGAAATAGCTCTGTTTGTGTCATAACAGCTGTCCTGGACTTTTCCCTCCCTTAAACTGACTGGTCATCATTAGTGAAAAAGAAACAAACTGATTGTCATTCTACATTTAGATAGATTAAGCTGAACGGTGGGCTTTAAATTATTTAAAAAAAAATCAGCATACACATAGTTCATTTGTGTATGGGCTACTCTCGGATTCTTGTTATTGTACACTTTTGTTTAGTCCATATTTTGTCCAAAGGCACAAGGCAAAACACCACTTTTCATTGAGAAGAAAAGTGCAGAGCATGAATGAATTGCTCTTTGTTCTGGAAGTTTCCATGTAGTGGTAGCAATGTGGAAAGTGGGTATAAAAAAACCTCCATTGTGGTGAGGAGAATTCTTCAGTGTCCCTTGTCCTCATTAATTCAGCTCAAGATGGATTTTGACTCAAACAGTTGCTGGTTCCATTTGTAGAAATGTTGAAATCGGTTGGTTTTATGGGTTTTTTTGGCTTGAATTTTTATAAAATGTTTAACCAATTGTACCTTTGCATTATTTAATTAAAGTTGCTAAAAAATATTTCATTTCAGTAAAATGCTCAGCTCCCTTTTAAAAATGTCCTTTATTCGCTAACACTTCTAGTACACTCAGGTGATGAGCCAATTAAATCTTAGTGTACATGCTGTCGCATGGGAAATGAGTAGCATCTGTTGTCAATAATTATCTATTTAAGAGCCTAGTCTGATAACATACACAATATTTTCTGTAGAAATCTATTGCACATGTCCTTTCAAGGTGTTTTTCTTAAAGCCAAAATAAAAGGAATGTGTGCATTTGGGTAACTAAATTTTTTCTGTATTGGAATTTAATGCTTTTGAGGCCATCAATGGAGAGTGAATGACTGGACACTAGAATAGCATTGCAGAAAGAGGAATCACTTGGTCAGTATGGAAGTAATTAATCTCATAATACAGGCTCATCTGGAATTATTGATCTTAAGGCAACAAGGAGGGGAAAATAGAAGCATTACAATTAATATTAATGAAATTGAAATATTTTCTTCTATCCAAATTTAAAGTTTTATTTTTCATTAAGAGATAATCTGAGTACAAATTGATAGCAGCCATGGTTGTTTTTCTAGTTCATAGAATGTTTTTCTAGTTCGCTAATGGTATATTGGACACATGCATCTCATTGTCCAGCTTTCCCTCTTTTCCTCTTTTAAGTAATAATGCTTTTATGTTTACATTTTATAATGTGCACTACAGGTTACAAACGTTTACATTCCGATTGCTTTAAATATCAGTGGGTAGGGAATCACATGTAGGGGATCTAGATAATTGATCAAGCAAAAAGACATATTTAAAACATTTTACTTTGAAAAGTTTGAATTTGATTAAAGTACCTATCAGTGACATGTTTCTGTTTAGTTCTAAGTTATATGATGAATACTCAGCAGTTTACAAGTTGTTTAATATGAATTACGTATAGCCTAATAAATCCATTGTTCATTATATATCACAGGAAGTATAAGATCCTTTTTTTAGACGCAGTTCTGTGATTGTCATCAATAAGTTCAGCAATTTCAGATTCAAGTTGAGAAGCACTTAGTAAAATAATATACTGGTAGATTACCCGTTCATGTGGAAGGGCATATTAACTCCAGTTATTTAATTTGATGTTATTTTATGTTAGTTGTATATTGACTTCATTTTTACTGTTGTATATAAAATGAATCAAATTGTAATTATTTTCAAATAGAGAAGAATACATTTAACAAAGATGGATTTTATAAGAAAGTCTGAAATCAATATTTTGAGTTTTTTTCATTTTTAAATTTACAAAGTATGCACAAACTAGGAACTCACATAGAACTAGAAAGCTTGAAGTATTTTTAAGAATAGGAACTAAGTTTCCAGAATTATACTTGATTCAGTCTGTAGATAAGAGACAGTCTGCAGTAATAACTAACCCAGGGAAATTTACTGTTATTTGAGAGATAGCATTTCTATTATTTTCTTTTTAAACACAAAAGTAATAGTCACCAGCAAACCAGATTTCAGGAAAAAAAAAAAGTCTAAAATAGAAGATATTAGAAAATGAAAGGTTTTATTGTGCTTCCTTCATATCCTCAAGCATTCTGTTTGCCGCACTTGTCCTTGGCGCTCAAATTGATTAGCAGTTTGTCAATAGGAAATGTGGTGCATGCCTAGTTCATTTTATGCTTCAAACTAAAATTCATTTGCATTTGCTTAGGAAGTTATCTGAATTCATATATTCTATACATTGTACTCACTAGACGTTTTGCATCATCTTAACCCCCTTGGTTTGCATTTCACTTCTACAGTGTGTTTCCAGAAAAGTTATCATTTCACTGAGCTATTACTAGTAAATTTTTGTTTTTTGTGGATGTGAAAAAAAATGCTGCTACTTGTTTGTGTTGTTACATGTAGTGTGTTGCAATTAACTACAGTAGTTTTAAAGGTAAAGATCTAAGCTCTTATTTAATTTTTTTTTTTTTTGCTCAGAAGTTTGTAATTATAGGTTCCGCTGAAGTTATTTCATGTAGATATGTGAATGATTTAAACAAGTCTGAAAGTGTTACTTACTTTTTTGGTTTTAGGGGGTGGAGACACATTCGAGAGGAAAAGCATGAGGAAAAGCACCATGGAGTTCAAGGTTTTTCCCTGAGTTCTCTATTCTCTATGTGTTAGCTTAAGGCATTCCTCTTGTGACATTAGAAAAGCTATTATCCAAAGGTAAATTTTTTGTGGCAAATGTTTATTTTACATCTTAACTTTGGGGATTTTGTTCATTTGTTTTTTGCAAAATAAAGAGCACTGAACTTTAAACTTGAATTTTTCTGCACTTTTTTAGGGAAAGAAAACTTTTTATTGTCATTTAATCCACTTTTTCAGTTTGATTCAAGTGATACATATGTATAAAACATACCAAAACCATGAATATGCTGCTAGCTGTACCTTAAACCCAGTACACTGATCATAAGCTTCAAGACCTTACTAGGATTTTATATAGTTTTCCAGGCTTCAAAAACAACAGTCGGCTTATTCGCTCCGTGTTTCAGTGTTCTAGGTCTTAAATTATTGCAACACTTTCAGATTTGGTTTCAGATCATACAGTAACGTTATATTTATACATACTGCTAGAGAATATACTTTTAGTTTTGAAATGGAATTTTTATAAATGTATTCTTTAATTTAAAAAATGGTGAACTTGTTAAGTTTAAGTCAGAGTACTTAAAAAGTATGTATATTATCCATACAAAAAGTTATGTTCAACGCTTATAATAAGAAATATTCATATCTCATATCGAGATACAATTAATCGAAAATAGCCGTCATTCAGAAGTCTTCACATGTGGCAGGAGGATTATCATTACTATGGTTTTCAAGAACCCTTTCTGGAGCATTTTCAGATACTAATTTAATTTGGGGAAAATGCCCACAACATTAATTGCAAGAGCGTTCTCAATTGCTGCAGCTTGCTGTTAGATGCCTACCTTAACTATTGTTTTAAAATATACATATATATATTTCAAATAGTTTTCCAGGTATTTTCTTCTACCTTTTTTAAAAAATAAATTTCCAAAAATAAAAACAGAGTTTATGTATTTTTGTCAATGAAGGTTTTTATTTTGTAGTTTATAGAATTTGTTCCTTATCAGTTTGATACTTGATCAATATTCCTAGACTTTTTAACCTGTATTTACTTTGAAAAGACAACCGTCCTCTATCCTAAGCGTCCTCCCTGTTTTCTTTTCCTTCTTAGGGTGTTTGTTCTCTTGGAATGAAATAGATGCCCATAGATCATTTTCTCTCATTGGGAATTGTGTAGATCACTGTTTACAGTTCTAGTTAAGTGCAGTTTTCACCACTCTGTACAATTTTTTACAAAGTGCTTTGGAGATTTAATGATCTTAATACTGCCACAGAAGTTTTAACAGCTCTGTGGGGAGAAAATAAGTTTTTGTGACAACAACAAAAATTTAAAGGATCAAACCAGCTTACCTTTCTCTGCAGAATTGGTTTTAATAAGTTCCCAATTGCCAGGATCATACTGTTGCTTTGTTCACTTACCGTTCTTAGTCTCAAATCATTCAGCACAGTTAATTTATCAACTGAGTACAGTAGTCCAGGGCTATGAGTAGGCGCTCTTTTTATTTCCCTCTTTACATCAGAGATGTTATGTCAGTTTTGCCAATAGTTCTCAAGGAGGCTCATAACTTAAACCAACATTTCATCATGTATGAGATGCAAATAAACCAGTATTAGTTTATGGTGGGTGGTTTGACTCAGGCGTTTTAAAAGGGATATAGGCTAATGACAATGGAACTTATTTGGGAGTTTCATTTCCTATTTTGACAATGTATTTCATTTTAAACTTCACTTCAACATACGGCAATGTAAGGCATTGAAAATATTCAACATATCAATAGCAATGCAAAGAGGGTAAATCATGTTTTAAATTTTTTTTATTTTTTTTGTTGTAAATATATGGTACTATAGTACTTTAGGTGTGACCTCTGCTTATCATGGTAGTTAGAATCAGAAAATAAAAATTTGCTTTCTAATTAATACTATTGGTTCACTGTAAATGCATCACTGGATACAATATGAAAAAAAGCAAGATTACGTTTTTCTACCATTGTCCACTTCAGGGCAAGCATGCTTGGTATAGAGCTCTAACTCGTGTATATCTTGAACTGTAGATGTAGTTTTCAGTTGCTGCACTTCAGTTTTTTAAAGACTTGTTCAGTCCAGGAACTATCTCAATGATACTTGCTGGCATATGCATTTTAAATATGGTTTAAAGAAGACATTTCTGTGTACTGTTCTGTTTAAAACAAAAACAAGACAAAAAAAAAAAGCACTATTGCAAACACAAAATGTGTTCAACTTTGTAGCTATTTTGCATTCCTGTACTTTACAAACTGTCATCAGAGCAAAAGGTTTAAAATTAGGTAATGAAATATTTTTGTAAATAAATACCTTTAAGCTGGTATTTTAAAACTGTATTCTAAATTAATGTTTCTGGAAAATGTTCATATATATGTATATGAATGTCTCTTTATGCTGAAGGGCTCTGGTTGGGCAAAATAAAATACTCTAATCTCTCCTGAAACTAAACAAGCCCTTTTTTCTGGAAAATTTGTTGTTTTATTTTTAACCTTTCCTCTGAATTTGTGAAATTAATCCATTGGCTTAACCTAGTAAGGTAAATAGTGGACCAACTTTGCTTCTACATTTGTGAAGGGAAAGTTTCCATTTCATCACGTAGTTCAAGTATAAGGCAGGTGATGATATATTTGTTAATGGGTCTTTTACGTAAGAGTGCACTGAATCAGGGGTGTAATAGAAAGTGAGTGCAAGGCTTTAGGAGTTCACTAGAGTCCGTTCTTAACCATTACTGTTTGAATATACCTGGACATTTCTAACAGTTCCTACTTTAAAAGTGAGTGGGCTTGCTTTTTTTTTTTTTTTTTTTTTTTTTGAGGTAACAAAGCTGTACTTAATTTTTCTGTATTTTTAGTTTTGTATCAGTGTCCCAACTACTATGTCAAAATGAGCATCACTTTAACGGATCTAAAATAACAGCGCCCAATAGACCAAACAGTGCTCATTTATGACCGTTTCCACTGTACTTCGGAATAAGGACTGGGAACTCACTAATCGATTTCTTGAATGTTGAGAAGCTATGACCTTGCTGTCCACATGGTGGCAGTCGTGCCTCACTCACTTGGTTGGAGACTAATTGTGCTAGCAGGCTGGTAACATGGGAATCAACATCTTTTGTCATTCTTTTTTAGGATTGGCACTTATCTAGAGAAGTGTTTGTGGCAAATATGGAACAGAAAAAACATCTAACTCAGTTTTTTGTCATAAAGGAATAAAATCGGTGGTTTTCAACCTTCCTAGACTGCAAGAGGGGAGAGGGATCTATTTTCAAAATTAATGTCACTTTTTTTCCAGGAAGTATAAGCATGGGGAGATGAGATGGTTTTTATAACTATAGAATAATTTATAAGAAAGATTGGATTATCTCTGTTAGCTTTATAAGGACCTTAAATGAGGAAGTGTTCTGTGTAATTCTTACATCAACCTCCACTACTTGGAAGGAAATAAATTTTTCACTGGCTTTTCATGAGATCGATGCAAGATTTCAGTTTTTTTCCCCAGTTACTTTACAGATAACATGATTGCCTTGTTTTGCTCTTTTCACTTTTCTTACAAAGATGGTTTTTTTAATTATAATTAAATCACTGTTAAGAAAGTTTTGATAGTGGAGTTTCAATTTCCAACACTTATTTGCAAATTTTTACCAAGTTCCAAAAATTTATAATTTCCAATACCATCCATTCCTTCGCCATGTTCATTGACCACCACCCTTCCTCCCCTTCTTCTTTCTCTCCCCTACCCCACTCTTTTTTCCTTTTAGGCACCAGGGTTTACAATACTGTTACTAACAACAGGACCATGCATTTCACTTCCTTTCAGAATCCAGTTCTTGTCTTTAGTGGTCATTGCCATCTGTTCTTGTCATAGTCATCTCTGCTCTAACTGCACTCCCTTCCCCCCATCTTTTCTATTGATGTTCTTTGAAAGAAGAAAGACTTAAATCATTTTACTTTTGTGAATTTAATTTGTATACCACCAATATCCATGGTCCCCAACCTTTTTCTAATCATGAAGGTCTACAGTGGGCTTTAGACTTAGCATTCCAACCCACCCCGCCATTAACAATTACATGATTTTTCTCCTGTGTCCTTGGAATATCCTAAGGTTCGCATATCATATGACTGTTGGCAGAGAAAATCTGCTTGGCTATGTGCTAGGTTTATTCACAATGTAGGAAGTGAATTTTCTTCTAATAATACCTGTTTCTGTACTGCTTTCAGAAGCCATGAGGATGTTAAAGAAACAGATTTATATAATACAAAATTTGTTATTCGTAGAAGAAAGTAAATTTGAGGCCTCCTTTAACTATGAAACTCAAATTGTAATTTTTATCATCTGTTGCAAATTTCTGTTTCCAGTGGAAGCCCTAAAATACTTCTGCTATTCAAAAGTGAGTGCAGTTGTCTTCTTTCCAAAACTCCTCTGAACATCACTCTGGGATGGATTTTCTGTCCCTGTCTACCCCTCTCACTTTCCCTCTCTTCCTCTCAAACTCTTGGCAAATAAAGAAAAAAGAAAAAAAAAAGGCAGTTTAGTTCAGAAAAGAAGTCCTGTACTGAGGTAGAGGCCTTCAGAGTGAGCACTGAAGCAGGATGACATTGTCAAGGTGTGGGCAGCCGGAGCACAGTCTTGTTGCACCAGTGTTTCCGATGAGAGGCTGAGGTCTTGTTCAAATGAAGAGGAGAGGCCTAGAAAGTATTAACACGTGGTGGGGGTTAGCCCATTCTTATAAATGTTGCATCCTTCATGCCACGGGTCTAAGTCATGGTTCTCAAATGTTCGGAAACATTATTAGATCATAAACTGGAGTTTGAGCTTTTTTAAATTTTTTTAATTGTATAACTCAAGTGGGGCCCACGGCTACAAAATCTAACCAAAAATTTAAGTACTGCTGATAATGTGGTTCACAGACCCTACATAGAGCCCAGCTGCTTGCTCTTGGATCATATGTTTCAGGCATGTTCTACCATCTAATGGAATGTATGGGTCTTGTATATACACTAAAGTGAACATGATATCTTGGTCTACCAATGGGCTGAGGTAAATGTGATTTATAATGCTTAAATGGATTTCAGTAAGTAAATCCTATAAGCTACACACCAAAGATCAAGAAAAAAAGTTCTCCAAGTATTGGAAACCTTTTCAGGATGGTCATCCTAGCTCTGAACTTTCAAACTATTCTCCACTTCTCCCATGTGAACTACTGCCTAGAAAATAAGCCCAGTTCCAAGATCCATCTTTTTTAGTAATTTAAAAACCAAATGTCAGAAAGAAAGAAAGAAAGAAAGAAAGAAAGAAAGAAAGAAAGAAAGAAAGAAAGAAAGAAAGAAAGAAAGAAAGAAAGAAAGAAAGAAAGAAAGAGAGAGAGAGAGAGAAAGAGAGAGAAAGAAAGAAAGAAAAGAAAAGAAAAGAAAAGAAAAGAAAAGAAAAGAAAGAAAGAAAGAGGGCCGGGCGGTGGCGCTAGAGGTAAGGTGCCTGCCTTGCCTGCGCTAGCCTTGGACGGACCGCGGTTCGATCCCCCAGCGTCCCATATGGTCCCCCAAGCCAGGAGCAACTTCTGAGCGCATAGCCAGGAGTAACCCCTGAGCGTTACCGGGTGTGGCCCAAAAATCAAAAAAAAAAAAAAAAAGAAAGAGAAAGAAAGAGAAAGAAGGAAGGAGGGAAAGAAAGAAAGGAAAGAGAGAGAGGAAGGAAGGAAAGAAAAACGAATAAAAGGACAAAAAGATACTTGATAGAGAGGAAGGAAGGAAGGAAGGAAGGAAGGAAGGAAGGAAGGAAGGAAGGAAGGAAGGAAGGAAGGAAGGAAGGAAGGAAGGAAGGAAGGAAGGAAGGAAGGAAAAAAGAATAAAAGGACAAAAAGATACTTGAATACCATGAATACATAAAAATATGGAAAAGAAGCCCACACTATTGAACTGCTAATTTGGACTGCTAGTGCATGCTTCCTAAAGTTGGTCTTTCCTTTTCAGCTTTACCCATACTTTTGAAGAGGGTGGAGTGAATGACAGAGTGAGCAGCCATCTTCAGAAATTTTTGCTGGTAGCCCTCTAGCCTTACTATATATCTACTAGGGTTCTTCTAACCAAGAATTTTTCTTGATATGGTAGAAGAGTTAATCTATTTTAACAATTTTTTACTTCTGATAACCAAATTCAATACATAATAAATGATCCCATTGTTTGAGAAGTAGATTTGTCTGGTATTTCATTCTGAGACTTAAATGTGGACATTATCTTTCAGCCGACTTGGCATATCGGTATGAAGGCCAGTTTTTACATTCTTCAATTTAATTGATCCTGTGACCTTTTTCAAGCTATTCTACCCGTTTATCTGTTTCCTCTGTGTGTGTGTGTGTGTGTGTGTGTGTGTGTGTGTGTGTGTGTGTGTGTGTGTGTAACTTGAAATTAATACTGACTTTACCTTAGCTCAAGAGTAGTTGTTGGAACACACTAAAATAACCTCTGAAAAGAGTTAGAAAAGAACGTTAGAACACCAATTTTTACGATACTAAAAATGAATCTCACAAAAGCACTGTGATATATAAAGTAAACACTTGAATAGGGAAAACTAGTAGCAACTCTAATTTAGGGGGTCAGTAAATTAAGATTAAATCTGCTAAGATCAGGATAAATAAATAAATAAATAAATAAATAAAAGAAATGAAATAAGATGTTTGCATTTTCTTAGTATCTTGAATTCCAATATTGAACTTTGTGGCACAGTACTTGAGAGGACCAATTGAGTGTCCTATGTTTATGGCAACTATCATCTGTGTATGTATAAATTCTTCCTAAAATCAACACTTAATTTCCTTTCAAAAATAAAACAACCAGAATCCCAGTGTTTGGCAAGGTTGTTTTATTTTAACAAATACACTGAAATTTATAATGTTGATTAGCTTTTCTCTCTGATATAAATTGTGGTGTTCAGTCATGGTGTAGTTAACTTATATTTTACAAGTTAGATATTTTCACAGATCATTCATGAAATAAATCCATAAATATAAAAAATTGTCAGAACCGAAGACACTGCTTTCATGTTCTTTCACAGAACAAATAATCTCTAAAACTTCGTTTCTAGTTGACCAGTGGGGAAAAAAGATAGGCTCAGGCCAAGTCAATAATTTTACCAATAATATGATCTTAAGTCAAGTTAACATTTTGTTTTGTTTTGGGGTCACACCGGGCATTGGTCAGGGTTTACTCCGGGCTCTGCCCTCAGAAATTGCTCTTGGCAGGCTCAGGGGAGCATATGGGATGCCAGGATTTGAACCACCATTCATCCTGGATTGGCTGCTTGCGAGGCATATGCTCTACCGCTATGCCATTTCTCCAGCCTTGAGTTAACTTTTTTTGTTTTATTTTACTTTCCCCATATAGGAGGTAGATTGAAAATCACTCTGGAGCAATGTAAGTAACATAACTCAGCAGAGACTCACTGTGAGTATAGACCCTGAGCACGAGTCAGAGTCCACTTTGAAGGCCTGTCCTCATGCTCTTCATGGCCTTCAAGTAGGCTGACAAACTTTCCCATGCCTCAGTTTCCTTCTCTGTAAAGCAATAGTGATTATTAAGTTACTGTATCGGGGATGCACGGGATCAGATTTAATCCATACAATTTTTCATTATGCTAAGACACCACTGATAGACCATTGATGCAATTAATCATAATTTAAGTAAATTATATTTTGTTATTAAGGAGATTGTCTAATTTTAAGATACAAACTGTGAAATGATCATTAGTGAGACATGGTAGTAATCACTCAAATGTTTACCATTTGAAATAGAAACGAGAGACTTAAGAGACTGCCTCCATCTGCTCTTAATCACACATAATTAATGTGTAGAAAAGAGACTCTAAAAAGGTTCCCATGAAGTACTTTCATAGACATGAGTCTTTTTGGTTGTTTTTTGTTTGTTTAGGTTTGGAGTTAAGTGTGCTTAGGGATTATTCCTGGTTCTATACTCAGGAAGTAACCACTCCTAATGGAACTAAGGGGGACCATATAGGTTGGTGGGGGTCAAACCAGATTGGTTGCATACAAGGCAAACATCTTACCTACCATACTTCACTCCAACCCCATCCCCATAGACAAGTCGTGATCGTGTGATCACCTCAGTCTTGTTCACCATGATTATAAACTACCCCATAAATAAAGCAGTGTTTCCGGAAGCACATGATAAATAAATTGAGAAGAAATATATTTTTTTTATTCAGTTCTCGCAGAAGATGTTAAAAGAGTGAGTGTTGAAGCCCACAGCACACATCTTGGGATCTGTTTCCTTTTGAATTTGTAATGTCACTCCAAAGATTTCCAGTGCCTAGGACTTTACTATGCCCTCTGCTGCTTTCTCCTTAGACTCTGGCTCCAGGTATGTAATTAAAAAAATGTGTTCAAGCTTCCTACCTTCTGTCTCAGGTGAGATGTGTTGCTCTGGGGTCTGGGGCCTGTGAGGAGTTCTCAGACCCCAACAGAGCCAACCCATTGGGCATACCATCTGATGGGCAGCAAATCTGAATTCCCAGAGCTAAGAGATTCCCATGTCTTCTTACTCCTAGATTGTCCAGGTATTTTTTTTTAAGAATTCTGACACACTTATATTCTTCTTGGAGTCAAGATCTCCATATAAGCTCATAAACTTGTTATGTTTCTTAGGAAATGATTATTTAGTTTCAAGGAAAGCCACTCCAGACAATTCCAGTTGAGGTCAAACCTCATCTCCTGATGTTTAACTGAAGAGCCAGGCTGTTCTTTATTCACTCAATACTCCTTCCTTCTGTTTCATCTGCTTTTGTTTCCTCCTGTCTATCCCATAATCTATAAGTTTTTAAAAAATTTAAATGGTAACTTTAAAAAAAACTACAATTATTACATTCTAGGATATGTCCTATTCGGGTGGTTTTTTTTTTAACAGCGAATAATATAGCCCTGGGATATTCATGCAGTGACCCATGATCTAGTCCTGTTTCTGAATAGGGCAGGCCAAGGATGTGCCTTCACTCCCTGAGCAGGGACAGAGATAAGGTCCCAGAGGTGAGGGAAGACCTCATTTAAGACATCACAACTTCATCTCACACTAATTTTATTAAGCACCTTTTCCAAATACTTCAGCTATTTCTGACTGAGTGTGCCATCACTGCTGTCCCTGTTCTAGTCTTCCTGTCCAGGAATTTCAATTCCAGCTCCAATGAAGCTGTTCTTGAAGCTTTGCTGTCTTACTCCATCCTGAGTGAAGGTCAATGCTTTCATTTCATTATGTCAACTGTCCTTTGTGGCTCTGTGACAGTGTCCTTACTCTTAGAAATCTTTCTTTTCTCCAGGAATAACTCATCAGTCTCTCTCCTCTGCTGCAATAACTATTTCCTCATAGCTGCAACTGGGTTCTTAGCACACTGTGCTCTAGTCAAGGGCTCAGGTACCCAACTCCCCTCAATATAGTGAACTTCTGAAGAAACTTCTAGAAAAACTTATTTACCTTGATAACACCAATTTCTGACCTCATAGCTGCCAGAGAGGTGGTAGGAATATTTGTTGATAAATTACAAAATTCTATTATGAAATATAAATACTTAAGCACATATATATAATTTACATGGATGCCAGAACGACCACGTTACATACATGCACATTTTATCTACTTTCTATTTCTGCCACAAACTTTCAGTAGCTAATGAGTTGTCCCTTGAAATCGGTCCATAAATGCAAAGTTGTTCTTTATTTTAAATGGACTAATATTCCATTTAAAGGCTTTTATAGTTCCAGTGGTTCTAAAAGCTGATCAGTTTCTGAAAGCTCCTACTTAACTCTGCAACACAGTCAAGCTTATTCTTAAATCTGTAACCCATTCTGCTGCACATCTATCGTGACATAAGATTGCTTGTCTGATTAATAAGACTAGAGGCAAGAATCCAGGCAATGTGACGCTAATGGCCTGAAAACTTGAAGTGAGCAATGAATGTCTCAGTCTGCTTCACAATAGTCAATTTCTCAGAACATTCAAATGTGACTTTTTAGGTGAAAAATTAGTATTGGGTAACCTACAAATAAAACCATTTTGGTATTTTTTTCTGGTCTTTTCTCTAGTCTATGAGCCAGATTCAAGTAGAAATATTTTATACCCTTCCTTAAAACTCTGGTCTTGAAAAGTTTGATGTCAAAAGAACTCAGAGTAAAATGCCAGTCTGTAACAAACCAAGGTTAGCAAAAAAAGGCAAGTTTAAAACTCCTTAGACCAAGTCCAAAATTATCGTGGCCTACAAATCCCAATACACTTCAGGCTCTTGTTCCAACAGCCCCTTATCCCAGCCTTATTTCATTTATTTCCAGTTCAGCACTTTGACATGTTCTGAACCTTCTGCCAGAAGCACTCTTGTTCTGTAGCTTCACATGCCTGAAGTTTCAATTTAAACGTCTTCTCAAAGAGGCCTTTATTGACGTCAGGGTCTGAATCTGGTATTTTATAATAATTCATCCTTGGGGCCAGTGGCTGATGCAGGTTTGATCCTCAACATCCCATATGGTCCCCCGAGTCTGCCAGAAGTTACTTATGAGTGCAGAGCCAAGAGTAATCTCTGAGCATTGCTGAGTATGGCAAACCCCCTCCTTAAATAAATAAAATTAAATGGTCTTGTTTATTCCTTTATTGGTTTTGTTTTTATGCACCTCTTCTATAATGTACCTCTTCTGTCTATTGACTTCAGGGTTTTATTTATTTTGTTCCCCATTGTAATCCCAAATCCAGAGTAGGGTCAGTCGGGCACATGGACATCCATTTCCTGAATGAACTGAGAGAACCCAGACTTCCTGAGATGGGATCCAGTTTAACTGGGATAGGAAAGAGCACTGGACTTAGAATTAGAAAAAGGATCTTTGGGGGCTGGAGAGACAGCACAGTGGTAGGGCATTTGCTTTGCAAGCAACTGACCCAGGACGACCAGTGTTCTATACCCCATGTCCCATATGGTCCCCCAAGCCAGGAGTGATTTTTGAGAGCAAAGCCAGAAGTAACCCGTGAGCATCACCTGATGTGGCCCAAAAAACAAAAGAAAAGACAAAAGATCTTTGAGTTTTGGGTATATCACCTACGGTATGCTCCACCAATTGTATTCTCATCCTTAGAACAGGGACAACAAATGTTTCTTTATAAAGGCTACTGAGAAAAATAAACAAGTAATATATGTGAAAGTTTATTATAGATAGAATCAGTTGCTCATATAAATAAGTGAGAAAATGTGTACTCAGAAATATTTGCAAAAATGGGTCAGTCTCAAATTCCTCATCTATGAAATTAAAAATCTACATAGACAGTTCTAATTGATCTAATTAAAATTTTAAGCTTGTTTTATCTTATGAGAAAACTCCTTTCTTTATATGATACTGTAATAAAACTAGAAATTTGAATGTATGTAAACAAGCAATATTTCCTGTTCATATTCTCTTTAGTGCTTTGGGGCCATTTCTTTTTTTTTTTTTTTTGGTTTTTGGGCCACACCCAGTAACGCTCAGGGGTTACTCCTGGCTATGTGCTCAGAAGTTGCTCCTGGCTTGGGGGACCATATGGGACACCGGGGGATCGAACCGCGGTCCGTCCAAGGTTAGCGCAGGCAAGGCAGGCACCTTACCTTTAGCGCCACCGCCCGGCCCCTTGGGGCCATTTCTATATTGAAGTAGAAATTGTACAGGCATAAATGAGATGAGAATGCTGAATACATAAGAAATAGCCTTTTGTGTGTCTTTCTTTTTTTTTCGGCCACACCCATTTGATGCTCGGGCTACTCCTGGCTAAGCGCTCAGAAATTGCCCCTGGCTTGGGGGAACCATATGAGATGCCAGGGGATCGAACCACTGTTCTTCCTCGGCTAGCGCTTGCAAGGCAGACACCTTACCTTTAGCGCCACCTCACTGGCCCCTTGTGTGTCTTAAATATATTCAAAATAATATCTTATCACCTAACGGTATGATACAAATATGTCATCTTTTGCTCTATTGCAAAACCAAAATCTCTAACTACACAAGACTGACGTTGACAAACATGGACTGGAAATAACCTATAGAGGTACTAATGATAAAGTTCCTAACTTGGGCCTCGGCCTAGGATTCATACAAAAACCAAGATCTATTTCAGAGGTCCGACTTTGACAACTGTGCCTGAGCAGAACTTCTGGAACCATACCAAAAGACTATATCTTAGGCTTTGTCCTAGGATATGAGCAAAAACCAAGACCACTAATTACAGAAGACTTATTACAACATCCCAGTGATTGGAAGGAACTGACAGAATCAGATGTCTTTTTCTTCTTTGCAACCACTCAGGAAGGTTCAAAACTCAACATGGTGCTGTTGGAGAGAGCACCATTTTTCTTGGGTTGACATAAATTTTTAGTTCATGCCTAAAGGGTTTTCCTGAACATGAGACCTACTTTTCCCATTGATTTTTTTCACTGTTTTTATAATTGATTGTTATTTTAGAAGCAAGGTTCGAATAACAAAGATTGCTGCCAATTATGACATTCATTGCTGAAATTATCTGAAATATAAAGGAGATCATTAAAAATTATTTGCTCCATAAAAAAAAAAAGAAAAGCCTCTTTAACAAGTGATTCTAAGAAAAACTGGCTGGCCACATGCAGAAAATTAACTTGGGCCTCTTTCCTGATGCTATCTATGCACAAAAGTTAAATCAAAATGCATTCTACACCTCGGCGTCAGACCTGAAACCATAGGCATATAAGGAAAACACAGATCTCTCCATGACATTGAAACTAGAAGCATCTGTAAAGATAAAATGCTCTGATCAAGCAAGTGGAATCCAACAGAAACAAATGGAACTACATTAAATTATGAAGCTTATGTAACTCAACAAAAATGAAAACCAGAATACAAAGACATCCCATGAAAAAGGAGAAATTTGCACACCACTCACAATAAAATATATATTGGATATATATCTTGATATATCCAAGATACATAAAGCCCTGGTAAAATTTTGCAAAGGAAAAAAAATTCAACACAATGAAAAATCGAGAGATAAGATGAATACAAATTTCCTCAAATAAGAAATCCAAATAGCCAACAAAATTGCTCATCTGGGAAATGCAAGTCAAAAACAAACTATGAGGTATCACCTCACACCACAGAGACTGGCACACATCACAAAGAATAAAAACCAGTGCTGAATTAGATGTTGGGAGAGCAGGACTCTTGTTCCCTGATCATGGGATTGTCAACTGGCCCAGCCTCTTTGGAAAGCAATACTGATATTCCTCAAAAAAAAAGAAAAAAAAAAGAGAAATTGAGGGGCTGGAGCAGTGGCTCAAGCCATAAGGCTTCTGCCTTGCATGTGCTAGCCTAGGGTAGAGAGGAGTTCAATCCCACAGAATCCCATATGGTCCCCCAAGCCAGAGCAATTTCTGAGCACATAGCCAGGAAGTAACCCCTGAGTGTCACTGGGTATGGCTGAGAAAACAAAGAAAAAATAAATAAAACTTCAGCTTCCATATAATCCAAAAATACCACTCCTAATAATGAAGCCTAGGGGTCCAAAAACACCATGCAGAAAAGGCCTCTGGACTCCTATAGTCATTGCCTCACTCTTCACGATAGCCAAAATCTGGAAACAACCCAAGTGTTAGAGAGTAGACAAGTGGCTAAAGAAACTGTGGTCCATCTCCACAATGGAACACTAAGCAGCTGTGAGGAAAAGTGAAGTCATGACATTTGCTTCTCCATGGATGGACATGAGGAAATGGAATGATGCTGAGTGAAATAAGTCAGAGGGAGAAGGACAGAATAATCGTATTCATTATTTGGAAACCCCCCCCCAAAAAAAAAATCAAGGATAATGTGGTACTAATCTCCACAGACAATACAGAGGAGTGCCGGGAGGACCAGTCCATGGTAGAAAGCTTGATCTAAAAGCTGGGGCTGGAAAGAAACCAGAAGGACAGAGATGGGCTATAACTTGGTGTTGGACAAAGAGAATGTGGTATGCACAGTAGGCATTCCCTCCATTCACGCTCGTGCAAACCAGTGTCTGAAAATAAAAAGAATGTACTTGAGAGCTAGAGAGAGAGAAAGGAGCAGAGGAGGAGGAAGAGGAGTTAAATGCCTGCCCAGAGGCAGAAAGGGAGAATGGTGCAGGGAAACTGAGGACTTTAGGGGTGGGAAATGTTTATGGGAAAGGGTGGTGGACATTGTAAGATTGAAATGCCATCATGAACAACGTTGTAATCACGATGTTTAAAGAAAAGGGGAAAATAAAAGGGTCTTCTGCATGAGATGGTGATAGAGACGGAGGCCGTTGGATGGTGACTGACTGTTCACAGCATCATGAGAGGTGGAAGGGGGAGTTCTTAGTCCTTTCTTTGGGTTTCTGAGCAAGACACAGGAATGCTCAGGGTTAAGTTCTGGTCTACACTCATGAATGACTTAGGCAGTGTTCAGGGAACCATAGAAGGTGAACGAGTCTGAACCTTGACCAGCGTGGACAGGAACCTTCAGCCAACTCTCTGAGCTCGAGAGCTTTCCATTTTTTCCATTGGATAGATTGTTCTATTTCTCTCTTTAGTGATTGATTTAATATTTTATTTCTGGATTTGGGGCCATGCCCAAAGGTGCACTGGGCATATTCCTTACCATATCTTTGGGGATTCCTTAAGACAGACTTGGGTAAAGAAGGTGAAACCCAGGTCATCAGTGTAGGGAACTGGCCTATTGGCTACCTGAGCCCAGAAGAGAGCTTTCGTTCTAGCCGATGGATTGATTTCTCTCTTGATCTCCTCCTGATCGACTTACTCATATATATTTTCATTTAGGGGCAACACACACCATAGAGTGCTTTGAATGTCCTTCTTATAATGTGCTCAGGAACCTAACAGGAAGATTTAGGAGACCATAGGGGTGAAGAGTTGACCCTCACAAACACACCTGGTAAAGACCACCTGGTGTACTCTCACTTCAGCAATGGCCATGAGTTTATGGGTTTGGGGGTGTTAGGCTCACAGGGTTGGTAAAGTACCCTCATAAACACTGGTCTGGGGGTCACCCAGAGCAGTGCAGACACATGACACACACCCACTCTGGTCCCCACCTCCACAGACAGTTGGTTGATTATTTTTAAACTTTTTGCTAGGTCAGTGCCAGGGGATTATGATGACATCAGGGATTCCGGAGGCCCTGATTGGAGGGTCCCAGAGCCCCAGAACTTAGCAGTTGCTGCTGGGCAACAGAAGCCTCTGGTCTGAGGCCAAAGAGCCTCCAACACTCATTTGGTGGAAGGAGCTTCAAGCCTCGAGCTACTGACAAAGGAGCACTAGGCCTTGGGAGAACCGGAGCCACATGGCCAACAGGGGGCAGGAGCTGGGACCTGAGATTCAGTGCCCGGAGATAAGCAGTTCGGGGCTCCCCCTAGGTCTGGAGATGGAAAAAGAGCTGTTTGGCCCTCCAGGTACATGCTGGGGACACAGGGCTGAGGGCTGAGTCTGAGCTGTGTACAGACAGCAGGTCGGGGGTAGGTGGGTGGGGGGAACAGTTGGACATTTGGGTCATGAAGGGGGAAGAGCATGAGGGCAGGACCTGAGCAGGTAAGTGGTTCCCTGCTGCTCCTCAGCTTATATCCTGGGCACCCTGAGCTGAGACTCAGCCTCTCATGCCCCAACAGAAACCCTCCTCAGCCCAGCTCAGGGTCCCAACACTCTCGTATTCCTTCCCTGGAATGATGGGGCTTCGGGCCTCCTGCCCCAGGAGGTCCTTTCCCTGTTGTTGGACTCACCCCCAGATCTAATGGATCCACTCGACTTGAGTGGCAGATCCATAGGGTGCGGTGCTCACCCCAGGCAGGGAAGCTTCACACCCAAGACTGCCACTGACTCGTTTTTTTTCTCTCCGAGGCCTGCCCAAAACACAAAGATTCCTCTCCAAGATCTGTCATTCATCCCTGGGCCCCGCGTGAGCTCCATTGCCCTCCCCATTCAGTCATCAACCCCCTCGCTGGTCCCTCTGATCACCATCCGGGATGCCCAGCACCAAGTACCCCAGACTGGATGACAGCAATCTCCTGGGACTCCCAGAGGACCCTCTTGTTCTAGGGGGATGTAGGGAGACTTCTGGAGGCTGTGCAGGGACATACTATTTCCTTGGACCTCCAGGACTTGGAAAGTTTCCCCGTTTCAGATCCCGCATGCCATGTGAGAGACCAATGCCCGGGAGACGCACCTAGCTGCATCATGGACCCCTGTGGGAGGAGGAGGAGGAAGGTGCCAGGAGATCAGGGACTACGGGCCCAATCCGGGCGCACCTGCCGAGGGTCCCACTGCGCCAGACCTGATGCACAGCATTATTAAAGAAGGATTGTTCTGATGCGTTGCTCCAGTAAAGATCATTTTGTTCCTTGTTCACGAGAGTCTGCGTTTTTATTGGGCTATTTCAAGGAAACCTGTTTCTGGACACGGGGTGCTCTTTCATAGAAGGGGTTGCTGGGGGCAGTCAGGGATGGGACCAACTTCCATTCCCTCTGAGAGCTGAGTCCTGGCAAGTTCTGTCCTGTGCAGCAGTCTGGGCTCAGTGGGGAGCAGGTGAGGCTCCAGTTCTGGGACTCAGGACAATCAGCTGCCTGTTTAGTAGGGAGCCACGACAGTACTCAGGGAGCAGTCTGACTCTACATTCAGGGATCACTCTTGGCCCCTGCCTGATGTTCGGGGCCTAATGGATGCAGGGTAGATCCCGGGTAGGAGAATGTAAGACAAACACACCACCTCGCTTCCTGGGCCCCCAGTGGTGCTTCTGAGTCGGACCCTCTGAATGTGGGGGGCGGGGGGCAGGTGCCTGTGGGGTGCCACGAACCCACCCTGTTTCTAAGCCTACAGCATTTGAGTGGGCTGAGCCCAGATCCTGGCACTGGGCCTCTGAGCACCTCTTGGGGTGGCCCTGGTTCTGAAAAATCCCCAACTGGTCCCAGGAGCAACAACAGAAGGACCCTTGAGCTAGCTACGAGGATGGGCAGTCAGCAGGACTTGAAATGGCTCTGGGCTCTGAGGAAAGAGGAGTGAACTTCAGGGGGGCCTGAGCAGTAGAGGTGGGAGATGCAGACCGACATTCCCTGGGAAAGGCTTCCTCATCCCCAGGTGTCTGTGCTGCTCTCTCCAACAGCAGAAGCCCAGAAGAGCTGATTTGGGGCTTGGAGAGCTGACAACATGGACCCCGGGATCCCTGCAGCACAAGCCAGAGACTACGGGAGCCCTGGAATCCTGAGAGCAGCTGGGGAATGAAGGATGCATCCCACATCCGTCCCCAGATGCGCTGGGACAACAGGCGCTGTGGGGATTCTGGCTACGATCAAGAGCCAACCAAAAGAATGTCACGGGAGGCCCCCTACCCCCGCCCACACCCCCTGGCTCTTGCTTCCCAGCCCATTCCCCAGGGCTGGACGGTGGAGAGTTGGGGCTCTGTCTCCCCAGGCTCAACTCTCCCTAATGGCATTTCCCACTCAACCCCAGAGCTTCTCTCCCAGCATGGGCCTGAGACATTTCACTGATAGACAAGGAGCCCCAGGCCCACCCTCCTTATGCACAGTCTCTGGGGACCCTGCTTGGGCCCAAAGACCTGGTAGGGCCCCAGTGCCCTGAGGAATCCCAGTTCGGCTGAGACATCCCTTTTCAGCGCCAGTGGCCAGGAATCCTCCCTCCCTCTGGCCATGTGGCTTCAGGAGTCACCCTGTTTGAGGGCCTCGAAAGAGCTGTTTTGGGGGCCAGGGGGCTTTTGACCCCTTTGCTCAGGAGTTATCAGCTGAGAAGAGGACACAGACAGGGGGATTACTAGGGCAGGCATGGCCTTTGATACTGGAGATGCTCAGACTCTGCCCTGTCAGCGAAGAGCTCACCCTCCCAGTCAGCTCATGCGCCACCAGCTATGACAGGGTGCTCAGAAAAGCAGCTGTGATTTGGTTGGTTTGGTTTTGTGTTTGGGACACACACCGCAGTCCTCAAGGGTTCCTCCCTGACTCAGCACTCAGGATTCATTCCTGGAGGTGTTCCAGGGACCATATGGGAGGCCAGAGTTGGAACCCAGGTGGCCATGGACAAGGCAAATTGTCCTTCGGCTATGCTATCACTTGGGTACCGATGATGGGAGTTTCACAGTCAGCTTTCAGGGCATTCACAGAGCCAGGAGTAAACCCTGAGAACCACCCAAGTCTGGTCCAAAACCATTTATGGTCTTAGAAAACGTATTCTTTCTGGAGGATAAAAATACATCATGTTTTAAGTGAATGTAATAAGTAATTCTGTGCTAATACATTGCAAAACCCTTTTGTATGTGTGGAGTCACTGTGGATGATCCCAAATAGGACCAAAAACTAACAACCAGAGCCTTAGGACACCACCAACGAGAGGCATTGCACAATACTAATTGGGTTTCATCTCTGGCATCCCTGAGCCTGTGCAGGGGTCACTGGTCAACCCTTTGGGATGAACAGAAGCTGTTTCCATAAACAATCCCTTCTGAGTCTTCCAAAGGAAACTGCCGGAAACCTCAAACTGAGGCTTCGCTTGTGCCATGTGCTGGATCTTCTTGGCACCAGATTGCCCCGTGAAAATGGGAAGGGGACTTCTGGGAGGGGGGTGGGAGGGGGCTCTTCCAAACTGCACACTGGCTTCCAGCTCTCACTTCATGTGGGTGCTCCCCAGAAGGCCTTGTTTGCTGTTCTAAGGCTGGTTCCTAAGGAGTCTGGGCTTCAGCTGCCTGCAAGTAGGACCTTCAGTTCACTCTCCTGACAGGGCATCTGCCTTTGAACTCCTGGGGCACCTAAACCAGCAAAGCACAGCCTCTGCTCAGAGCAGGCAGGTCTCTTGGCAGGACCTACCAGCCCCTGCCCCATTTCCAGCCCTACCTCCACCTCCACCTCAGCACCCTGGTCCCAGGGGCGGTGCCCATGGTGAAGGAAGGAAGGAGAGAGGATGAGGCCAGAGGACACCAGGCAGTGATGGGACCAGACCTGGAAAAAAGGCACAAATAGTGATTTGGGGAAGATGCTTTTCTATAAAGGACAGCCAGGCAGACATCACTGTCTCTGACCACTGGGCTTCACCTTCTCTGACCACCCAGCTCAGCAGAATATTAGGGGGCTCATGGGCTGGTCATCACTATGAGAGTCCAGAGGGCTTAGGGGGCCTTGGCGGGACTTGCTGACCACCCTCGATTTCCCAGAAGCTTTCAGAACAGTGTGTGGGAGGGCAGGTTGTTGCTTCAGCCAATAACTATAATGTTGTGGGGATGCCCCCATCCCAAGTGCTGGTAGGGTCTGGGTGTTCTTCCGAGTTTCGGGGCTGCCACTGAGAGTCTAAGTTGGGTCCACATGACACATGTTCAGGGTGGGAGGCATCCCTGTATTATAAAAAGTATAGTTTCTTATCCCTAGTAGATAAGAGCTTGTTTTTGTGCATAAGATTTTTTTCTTATTTAGAGCACCTATGCAAAAGGGGATGGTGTCATATTATATTGTTGGTGGATTTGGCTGTAAGAATGATAGACTGACTGTGACAACTATGACAAGGCAGAACATATCCTGAGACCAATAAAAAAGTTCTAGTCTAGGTTTTGGCCTACGATCTGTACAACAACCAAGATCCCTAATTCCAGAGGTCTGACTGAGAAAATTGCAACTGAACGGGTCTTCTGAAAATATAACAAAAGACTCTATCCCAGGCTCCATCCTAGGATCAGCGCAATGACCAAGACCACCAACTACAGAAGACGGATTAAAACAACAGTGAAGGAACAGAACTTCTAGAACCGCAAAGAAAGACTTCATTATAAGCTCCATTCCTTGACCTGTGCAGATACCAAGATCTCTAGATACAGAGGTCTGATTTGATCACCCATCACGAAGCAGAAGTCTTCCATACACCACAAAAGCAGCTAGGGGAGAGTAAGTGAACATGTAGGGAGTCTGTAGTTATTCCCATGACAGTATACTTCAAGGGTGGAGAAACCCTGTATCTCTTAGGCCAAGGAATTCTCTTTCTAATGCCACCAATATTTACTGTGCCTATGCAGGAAAAAAAATCAGCACAAAATCATCTTATTTATTTTTATCTATTTATTTAGCTAGTTATTTTTTTAATTTTTATTGTGACCAAAGTGCATTACAAAACTTTCACTGCATCATTTATGGTACATAGTGACAATGAATGAGGGACATTCCCACCACCAGTGCTGTTCTCCCTCCGCCCCTGTTCCCAGTATGCATCCCATATCTCCTTCCTCTACCCCCCAGAATGCTAGTGCAACTGGACTCCACTTTACAGCTTGTTGTAGATTGAGCATCTATTCCACTGCCATTGGAGATAAAAGGGATAAGAAAAAAGGGAGAAAAATATTTGGTGACAACTACCAAAAAAAGAAAGAAGAGAGAGGGGGAAAAAAGAATAGAAAAATGAAAGAAAAAAGAAAAAAAAGATGTAAAATTTAAAAAAAAAGGAAGAAAAAAGAAAAAAATGGACCCAGCAAATAAAAATAAAAATAAATAAATAATAACCACAAGAGTGAAAAAGAAAGAGAAAAGTGGAAGAAAAAAGAGAAGGAAAATAAAGTCAAAAACTAACAAATCAAAACAAAACAAAACAAAAGTATGGGTGCTGGAGTGGCAGGGTTTGGCGTTCCCCCCACTTTTTTTTTTTTTTTTTTTTTTGCATAGGCACAGTAAGCATTGGGGAAGAAAGGGAATTCCTGTGGCCTAAGAAATTCAGAGTTTCTCCATCCTTGTAGCATACCATCATGGGATCAACCCCTAGCTCCATATATACTCATTACCCCATCCTAAAAGGCTTTTTTGTGATGCCAGGAAAGTTTCCTCTTGGCTGTGTGTGAGAAAATCAAGCCCTTGTAGCTAGCGATCTTGATATTTGCGTGGGTTATAGGTCAGGGTCTAGGATAGAGTCTCTAGGTTCTAGAGGTTCCTATCCATCATTGTTGTTGTGTTCAGTCTTCTGTAACACTTGCTCCCTGTTTTTGTTCAGTCCCTAAGCCGAAGCCTAGGATATTATGGATCCAAAGGTTCTGCTCATTCTCTGTTGTCCAAGTTGGACCTCTGCAATAAGACATCTTGTTGTTGTTGTTGTTGTTGTTTTATGTGTCCTGGGCTACAGCCTAGGGTAGGGTTTTCCTTATTAGTCCCAAGGTAGGTCCTGTTAAGTCATGGTTGTCAAAGTCAGTTTTCTGTTGTTGATGCTCTTATTTTTTACAGTTCAAAGGACGATATCTCTTCTGATTTCCATTTAGTGTTAGGTGATGTGATAGGACAGCCTGGTCTTAGGTTAAGTTTTTCTTTCCTCATTGTCATATCAAAACTGGCACAAGTTGGTACCAGAGCAGTGTTATAAATCTCCCAATGGAGCTTAGTTCCTGGTGGTATTGCCTGGAGCTGTATTATTTCTACGTCTGGGATCTGGGGTTTCAGGTTGGACTAACACTGTCCAATCTCCTGGGGACTGCGTTGTATCCACATGACACATGTTCAGGATGGGAGGCACCCTTCTGCTATAAAAAGTAAGTTCTTATCCCTAGAAGATAAGATCTTGTATCTGTGTCTATGGTTTCCCCTTTTTTTACTGTGCCATACAAAAACGTATGGTGTCATACTGTGTTGCTGGTGCTATTCTGGGTAAGGATGACAGGTTGCACACACAGTCTCTGTCGTCTGGTTTTGTTCTGAGCTTTTATTCCAGTCAAGGCTTTTTGTACCAAGCAGCACCAAAAATGGTAAGGATAGAGAAAAATGTATATATTAAAATAGAACAAATAAATAAAACTGAGTTAAAAAGAAAAGGTATTCAAATAAAACAAGTAGTGGAGGAGGCTACTTGTATATTTAGGAATACAAATCTTAAGATGTATTGTTATACAGGTATTGAGCTTCCATAGGCAATATAAGACTCCCAATTAGGTCTTTTGATATATTCTTGTGGGAAGTAAAAGCCAAGGTACTTTTTGATTCACAGGCATTAAAATTGAGTTTGAGAGATGCTTTGCTGCATTACGAGATCATATAGTGTCTTTGAGCTGAGGCTGATTCCTCATTAAAATGAGTATTAGTAAGAAAAGACACCGCTGCAGGAGGTCCAGTATGAATACAGGAGGAGATCTCAGTCTCCTGGACTAAGAGGTCAGCCCAGGAGGCCATTGGCCAACTGTCTGCCTAGATTCCCAGCCATACCCATAGGAGAGAAGCAGGAATTCTGGCATATGGGATCTTCTGGGTCCAGCTGCAGCCTCCCTCTCCAGTATGAAAAAGCATGGGGGAGGAGCTTGCCTCCTCCCCATCCCCCAGAGCTCAGATGCCAGACCTGACCTTGAAAGCCAGCCTGGCATGGGGGGCTCTCAGTCTCCTGGACTAACTGGTCAGTCCTGGAGGCTTTTGGCCAGCTATCTGTCCAGATTCCCAGCCATGCCAGTAGAAGTGGAGCAGTAATTCTGGCATGTGGGATCTTCTGGGTCTAGCTGCAGCTTTCCTCTCCAGTTTGAAAAAACATGGGATTGGAGTTTCCTTCCTCCCCTCTCCCCCCAGAGCCCAGTTGCCAGACCTGGCCCTGAAGACCAGTCTCACATGAGAGGATCTCGGTCTCCTGGACTAAGCGGTCAGCCCAGGAGGCCATTGGCCAGCTGTCTGCCCAGATTCCCAGCCATACCTGTAGGAGAGGAGCAGGAATCCTGGCATGTGGGATCTTCTGGGTTCAGCTGTAGCCTCCCTCTCCAGTATGAAAAAGCATGGGGATAGCTAGGTTTTTTTTCGGTTTTGATATGTTGTTTCCAGTTGTTGTGTGTGTGTGTGTGTGTGTGTGTGTGTGTGCGTGTGCGCACTCTGTTTTGTTTTTATTTCAGAACTGTGGTTATTATGTGGTGCTTGTCTTTATTGCTATAGTGATCACTAGATTTTTTTTGTTTGATCTTTTTGTATTGTTGTGATCTCTCTTCCTTTTTCCCTTCTCTCAAACTGATGTTGAGAGCCTCTAGTAGGACTCCACCCATTTTTGGCTTATTTGATTTTTACCCCATTTTATTGCTTTTCTTTTGAAGAAACAGAACCACATAACTTGAACCATCTAGTTCCACCTCTCAAATTGAGGGGGAAATAATGGAGAGTACCAAGACCAAATAGTTGTATGATTACTAAGTAGTAAGCTAGACACAGAGGGGACCACTTATACTAGCAGCCCGGGAGGTCAGGGTAGGGGATTTGGGAAGCAAGCTTGGGATGGGGGTGGAGGAAGGACAACTTTGGTAATGGAAATTCCCCTGATTCAATGTTAATATCTACCTAAAATATTACTGTAAAAGATATGTAATCCACTTTGGTCAAAATAAAAATTATTACATAAAAAATAGCATAATAGTCTAGCCAATCTCTATTCCTGTTTTTGAGCTGAGCTTTTATCTCAGGCAAGATTTTTTTCTTGTAGGTTTTCATACCAAGCAGAACCAAAACAGGAGAAGTTGAAGAAAGAGAAATATATAATGCACAAAATTTTCTACCAATAAAAGAAATCAAAGTTTGAGGGGTGTGGTGGGTGGCAGTGGCAGCCGGTCCAATGAGTGCGCAGGCGAATTGTGAGTTTGCACTGTGCCTTTTCCGGGCTGCAACCTCAAGAAACCTGGCCTATCTCTCGTGGCATCCTGGGTTAAACATCATTGGATGACATACCAAAATAAATGATCATCAAGAGTTTTTTGGAGACAGGCATCAGCGATCAAATGGACAGCACAGAAGACAACCTGCTGTGGTTTTCAGACTCAGAAGAAAGTGAAGAAACTGGAGAAACAGATGTTCCTGCCAACTGGAACACTGTTGAAAAATTAACTCGAGAAAAATGGGAGCAACTCTTTAGTGTATCTGATGATGAATATGACTTGGAAGCATTTTAAATAAATATTGTTACCAGTAATTTTATTTCGATGTTGTGTTTATACCAGTTTATGTGGTCAATAAATTATTTTTATCATGGCCACACGTGTTCAACAACGTGTGAATTACAATGCTTGGCGTGAAACAAAATTTTATACCGATTTTTAATCAAAAATTAGGGGTGCGCATTATACATGGATGTGTGTTATACTCGAATAAATAAGGTATAATGGGTTGGTATTGAGGCAGTACCATCAGGAAAACAGTGGTTCTGGGTTCTGGAGGCAGCAGAGTGACTTTAGCAGGGTAGATGCTTGGCCCACCCTCACCTCCTGATATTGGCCAGCTATCTGCTGCATGGCCAGAGTAATTTCTTTACTTGTTTATTCACCTATAACTCAACAATACATGGACATAGCAATATGCAATTAGCAATACATTCAGCCATAAGCACAAGGTCAATTAGATGGAGCTTTTGATGTCATGGAATCAGAAATCTTTTGACAGAGATAGGGAAGCAAACACAATACAGTCTAAATGTAAGGTATCAGTTTGGCCTCGAAGAATGTTGCCTTGAGCTTCACCAGGAATGATTCCAGAGCAGATTCAGGATGAAGCCCTCAGATCTACAGGGTGTGACCCCCACCCTCAAATAGTAAGAGTTGGAGAGGAATTCTTTTGTACCAATAGTGATACCATAAATTGGTAGAACCATTTTTTTTTAAAAGACTAACAGGGCTGGGGTGATTGCACAGCAGTAGGAAGTTTGCTTTGCATGCAGAAGGACGGTGGTTTGAATCCTGGCATCCCAAATGGTTCCTGAAGCCTGCCTAGAGTGATTTCTGAGCATAGAGTCAGGTGTAATCCCTGAGCGCTGCTGAATGTGACCCAAAAGAACAAAAATAAATAAATAAATAAATAAATAAATAATAAATATCAAAAAGCACTAGAGCTTCCTTAAAAGTCAAAGATAGGGAGGCTGGAGAAATAGGAAAGTGGTAGGATATTTGCCTTGCTTGCAGCCCAGGACGGATGGTGGTTCGAATCCCAGTGTCTCATATGGTTCCCTGTGCCAGGAGTAACCCCTGAGTAATGCCGGGTGTGACCCCAAAATAAAACAAAACAAAGCAAGTCAAAGATAAGATCTAACAGTCTGTGTAATAATAAAAGTCTGAAGAATCAAAAGAAAGCATTCGAAGAAATTCTAAGTTACTGAAGGGTCACATTTTCTGGGAGATAGGGGGGAATCAAACTTTTATCAATCTCCAAGAGATTGCTCCAAGGCAATTCCCATTCCCCTGTCCAAGTAGGACAGGGGAAGCAGTTTCAGTTGTATAGATCCATAGTAAATAATCCACACAGCCAGAGGGTAAAATGAAGCAAGAAGGTCGGATACAAAATCCTTTCCCATCCCACTGGCTGCTCCAAACTCTAGGGCTAGCTAGCCTGCTGCAAAGGACCCTATCTTCCCAGCTTTACTCCTATTTATTCAGATCCAAATACTGTCTCGTACCTGAAAGGTCATAGGTGGGAAAGCAAGCAGAAAAACATATACAAAAGAGAAATATCATAAAAGCTTCTAAATATGTATCAGTTGCATCCACCCAGTCATAGCTGCCTTAATGTTTATAATAGCTAAATGATGGAGGCTACTGGTGTGCCTTTGATCCATGATCTAATAAAAAAGATGTGATGTGTTTAATATTTAATTCATTTAATTGTTTTCATTATTAAGAATAATGGAATATGATTCAACTATAAAAGACGAGTGAAGGGAGGAAGTTTAAAGAGCTAAAGAATTGACTCTTCACCTCCATTTAATCTGTGTTTCTTTAAAAAAATTGCCAAGAAAACAAAATAGAATGTAACTAAACATTTCATTTCACTTCAAACCCACTGTTTTGGGCCTCTCTAAAATCTACACCCCTATAGTACCCAGTATGTGACTCAGAGACATAACTCTGCCTTGCAGATAAGAAGCTGTCAGTTCAACCCCTGCATCAGCCCACATGCCTAAATGTAATCTCAAAGCCATTGGTTCATCTGCAAAAATGGGAAGCATGAGAAGAAGCACACTTGTCCTGTCCCTTGTTACTCTCTGCACACTAAAAAAAATAAATGGAAAGGGATTTAAATACTCTGCTTTTCCTGACCATGATAACTGCATGCTATGGTGGAGGCCAAATGCTGCATGTGTCCTAAAGTCACAGATGTGGTGGTGGCCATTGCTTTCTTTAATTTGCAGTGCCATAGTTCAGAATCTGGTACATGGCTTAGCAATTACGTGACTGAAAGACATCTTCTGTTTATTTGTATTGAATGAGGTGCTTTGATTTACATGATTGTGGTGCACACACAGCACCACACTGGAACACAATGTCCCTCTCTCCCTTTCACACCTTCCCCCATACTAACTCGCATTTGTGGATTGGTTCTCTTGTTTTGCCTTTGACCCTTTATTGTTATCTTTAAGTGCCCCATATGAGAGAGATCATTCTATATCCACTTCTTTCCTTCTGACTGCTCTCTCTTAGCATGATATGCTCTAGTTCATACATGTCATGGTAAATTACAGGATTTTACTCTTCCTTAAATCTACATTGTATTTCATTGTATACATATAATAACAAATTCTTGGTACATTCATTCATAGTTGGACAGTTGGATTGATTCTGAATCTTGACCATTATACTAAGTGCAGTGATGAACATAGTGCGTATTTTCTCTTGAATTAACTTTTGTACTTAAGTACTAATTTTGCCCAAATGAAGCCAAAGAATCCTATCAAATAGATGGGTGTGAAACTCTGGAAGGAGTAGGCAATAGGAGAGAAAATGAATCAGGTTTAGGTGGAAGAGAAACATGGTCTGGAAGGAAGGATGGAAGAAAGGAAGAAGGGAGGGAGGAAGGGAGGAAGAGAGGGAGGAAGGAAGGAAGGGAGGAAAGAAGGAAGGAAGGAAAAGAGGGAAGAGAAAAGGAGAAAAGGAAGATGAAAGGGAGGAAGAGGGAGGAACGGGGAGAAAGGGAGGAAGGAGAGAAGGAAGGAAGGAAGGAAATAGGAAGGGAAGAATGGAGGGAGGGAATAAGGAAGGAAGGGAGGGAGGAAGGAGACAGTCACTCTGACTTTGAGCTCAAGTGTTCATCCTCATTGAACCTCCCTCTCTGGTATGAGTTGTTACCCCAGCCTTAATATTTTACATTGGCCCATTTCAATGCCACTTTCCCAAATGAATTGCCATGGTTTGAAATATGTGTGTGTTTTGTTTCCTTTGCACAATTACCTCTCCAGTACCACTTCCTTCATGCTTCCCTAGTCCTATTACTCATCCTCCTACCTCTGCCCTTCCTACCAGCAGCTCCCAATAACTCTACTCCCCACTGCCCAGCTCATTACAGAACATTCCCCTGGCTTAAAAGCAACAGCCATAGAAAAACATGTCTTATGTCCAACTTTTTATTTTTTTCCTTATTTTTAGCAAATGATGCTTTCATATTTCTAACAGAGAAGAGCAAACTCATCTGTTTTTCAATAGCAGGTACTTACTAAAGTCCTTACTTAATACTTAATTGGGTGGTGATAGACAACCACCAGTAGAGCTTAAAGACTTTTTACCCTGCTTTCAGAGTGATTCCAGTCAGTGCTCTCTAGATCCGGTGTGGTGCCAGGGATTGAATCTGGGTCTCTCTCCACATGCAAAGCAACACTCCAGCTCACTGAGCTCAGTCCTCAATGACATGAAGAGAATTCAGTCACCAAATAGGCAAGAAAACTGAAAGGTTAAAGAAAATGACTTAGGACTTTGTCTGGGGTAATGTAGCAAGCAACGGCAGCATTTAGAGGGAACCTCAATATTTCTCTGGACTGGGCCTCACATACACCACCTCTCCACCCCCAAAACATATACCATATTCCCCCTAAACACACACACAACACCTTCCCCCTACACACAAAAGAACAACTTCCCCTACACACACAAACACACCTTCTCCCTACTCACAAACACACAGCACCTTATCCCTACACACACTCCACCTCTCCGCCCCCAAAAACACCTTATCCTACCCACACAAGTGCATGTGCACACAAGTATGCAGGCACACACACACAGTTTAGGTTAACAACAGAGAATTTGAAATAATTGTATGAAAAAGGCTTTCCTGTGTTCCAACTCTACTGGAAGTTCTCCCAAAGACCCTTGGCCACATCTCAGACTTTACAAAGAGTCAACAGTTTTTGAGTCAGGAATTCCAAAACTGAGAAACTTGAGAGCATCCAACCTCTCATCACTGAAAGTCACAGAGTCTGCAGCCCTTGCCATTGCAGTCCCGCTAAGCAGGGCATTCGGAGAAGAGTATTGTGTCACTAGGAGTTTTTCCCACCGGGCTGCATCCCTATAATGGAGCTGAGTCCTTGTCTGTCTCCCTGAGGCTCACACAGGACCAAGGTTTCACTTGTCCCTGTTTTTGGTTTTGGGCCACACCCAGCAGTGCTCAGGGCTTATCTTGAGATCAGTTCTTAGCAATCACTCTTAGGGATGCTTGGGGAACTATCTGGGTTGCTCGGACTCAAATGAGAGCTTGCCAAGGGCAAGACGGCATCCTGCTTCTGTATTAACAGTCAGGTATCCACCAACTCTATGCCTTGGTTGCCACCAGATGGCAAATCCAGGTCTGCATTATCTCCAAAATTCTCAGGCCATACTTGATCACTCAGGACTTTCATGGCCATAGGGCACACTGCACACCACTGTGCACACACTTCTCTTTCTTCATGTTTGCTTGCACTCATATCTACTTTTCCCAAGGCTCTGTGTTACCTGATGACCCACCTCATGTTTGCCCCTGCGTTTGGTGCTACTTCTATCTGCTCACATTCCCAGACTCAGAGTTTACCAATAAAATGGCCATCACCCCTCTTCTTCTTCTTTCTGTGGAAAGAAGCAACAAGGAGATGACACCTTCCCAACATCTTACCATAGACTAAAACTGTGTCTCATGGTTATCTGAGTTTCCCTTTCCTCAACAGACCCTAAGAGGTGAAACTCATCTTTCCACCTCCTTAAGGATTTTGTCCTTGATGTTCCTCTCTCTGTCCTGCATCCACATCTCTGTCCTCTGGGTCATTCTCCACATCTCACTCTTCTGACTCATTATCACCAGCATATAAAGATTATTTCACCTCTCCCATATTTAGAACAAATCCAGCCTTGAGCCTTTGCCTCTCCAGTGATGTCACCATGTCACAAAAGGAGGTCAACAGGGTCAGCCTCTACTGCCCCACACCTTCTTTCTCAAGCTGCTTTCATTTCTGTTCTTTTAAACCTTCAAAATCCTTCAAGGTCACCATTGTCTCTGTGATGTCCAGGACAAGCAAATGGACTCTGCACTCAGCAGCGCTCACTTTACTCTTTTGGCTTGAAGCCTGCTGCTCCCCTTCATCATCTGTTTAAGCCTCTTCTCCAAAGAATGTGGGACACATTTCCCACTCACACACCCTCTCCTCAAGGAATCCTACATGGCTTGATAGCTTCAAAACCACAACTCAAAACTTTCTCTTCAGCCAAGATCTCTCCATAAAACGGAGCATCATATAAGACATTGAAGTTGTCTGTGTGACATCACAAATTTAATATGCTCATGGCAAAATTTTGGTGTTTGAAAACTAGATAGCGGTTGTCATCACACAGTCTTGTAAAGTCACACAAGTAATTGACTTTTAAAAGATTAATTACATGTTCTTTGGGTGATAATTTAATGACACTAATGGCAATAATAATTTGAAAACCCAGAACATTCATTTTCTTCCTCCAGCCAAACCTTGACTTCCCTCAATGTTCTGCCACAAATATATTTCTAAATGCACTGCTTTCCCTCAATCAAAATCCTGAGTAACTGCCATTTCTTTTACTTCTAATGTTTCTCCTCCACTTGTCAACCTCTCTCACCTCCTGAGATTTTCTCTGTCTTCTATGGCCTGAAGGATTCCCTTCTCCACCCTCATCTCTTCAGTGTCTGTTCTCTATGAAGCAGGCAGTGTATACTTTTTAAATAAAGTGATATCACTCCCTAATAAAACACCAGGTGGGTTTCCAAACTACTTAGAATAAAAGATAAATTCCTTATCCCTTGGTCTGACCCTTACTTAGCATCCTTCTGCTCTAAATTCTAACCATATCCTTTTCTAGTTGCTATGATTGAGTCCTTCCAGTCCTCTTTCTTTACCTTACAAATGACAGGTTCACTTCCTTCCTTTGTTAACACATATCTCTCCTGCTAGAAGGGAACTAACTTTGTCTGCTTTGTCTGTTTCAACTGAAGTTCACAAGTGGGTTGACTTAAGCAGAACAGAAATTATTTATTACAGTTCTGGAAGCTATAAAGTCCAAGTTCAGGGCTCAGCATGGGCAAGCCCTCCCTCCAGCAAAGCAGAATGCCACCTACTTGTATATTCATATCTGAAAAGGGGTTTTGATGTGAAATCCAGACTCTGATAAGAACAGTAACTCTGGGCTCAGAGAGATAGCATAGCAATACGGTGTTTGCCTTGCATGCTGCAAACCCAGGATGGGCCTGGGTTTTATCCCCAGCATCCCATGTGATCCCCTAAGCCTGTGAGGAGCAATTTCTGAGTGCAGAGCCAGGAGTAACCCCTGAGTGCCATCCAGTGTGGCCCAAAAATCCAAAAAGGAAAAGCAAAGAAAAAACACTAACATGGAGGGCCCACCCACATAAGCTAATCACTCCCTTCAAATGGTCCTACAGTGGGCATCACCTTAGACATAAGATCATCACAGAAGTAATGAAGGCTTCCACCTTCATTATAAGAAAGTGAATACTTTTTTAACTCTTCATATTAGAGTATAGAAACAGGAAGTTGGTGTTGCAAGTCAGCCCCTGAAGATTATGTTGCAAGTCAGCCCCTGAGAAGGTTGATTGATGGAGGGATGGAGGATAAGGTCTTTCCCCTCCAGCTCGTAGCACGCATCTGCCATCCTGTTCAGCTGGCGGTTCTGAGGTGAACCGGTGGGTAAACAGCTCACTGACAGTCAGGCTTGTGGAAATATTAGCTTTATTCAGTGGACAAGACTGAAGTCCAAAGCCTCAGTATAAGTTCCAGCCAAAAGTCCCCTGCCTTCCACAGACCCTTGTTTTTATCCCCCAGAATCAGGTACCACCCAATAGTGGGATCAGATACCACCCAATGGTGGAAGCAGAATCAGGTACCACCCTAGAGTGGGGGCAGAATGCCAGGTCACATCCTAGGGTAGGGCACAATCACCAATCAGGGTAAGGTCAGTAACATAATAGTCCTATAAAATGTTTATATACACAACAATTCCCCCATTTGTTTTTAGTAAAAAAACAATGTTGTCTACAATTATTAAAGGAAACTAGTCAATAATAAAAGAGCGGCTGTTTGCATAAGCGCATCACAGGAAAATGTAAAGAAAAACTTCTAATCTAAACACAGGGTGTCTAAAACCAGAAACATGTATCAAGGAATCAACTACAAGCTCCTGAGAAGATAAATCTAAGATGTACATAGATCCTTCGAAGAGACGCCAGAAAGGTTGTGTAGCAGGCAAGAAAAAGCACCTTTTCTTTATTTGTTGTTGTTGGTGGTGGTTTTTGGTATTAGGTTTTTGGGTCACACTTGGCAGTGCTCAGGAGTTACTCCTGGCTCTGTGCTCAGAAATCGCTCCTGGCAGATACCGGGATTCGAACCAATGACCTTCTACATGACAGGCAAATGCCTTATCTTCATGCTATCTCTCCGGACCCATTTGCATTCAAGTCTAGGTAGAACAGAAAGCCCATCTTTGAGGGCATTAAATTAGTCCCTTATTTTGGAGGAAGAAGCATATACCCCCTGCACAGTGTGGGGCCACTGCAATGATGATCAATAGGCTTCTGAACTTAATCCAAGTTCTTAATCCAGGCTGAAGTCCATATGATGTCAGAAATTGATGTACCAATAGGGTCAATTATTTATAGATGTGAGCTTAAGTCACAAACCAAAACAAAATGTTTAAGGCAGAGACCCTCCCTGTGTAAATAAACAACTTGAGGATCCATCCAAAATGGTGGAACCTCCTATAAACCTAGTATTTTGCCTATGATGTGCCCACGCAAAAAACCCTAAGAACAGACAAAAACATCATTTAGGAAATTATAGACAACAATATTTAACCCACTAACCTAAAGTCAAGAAAGCAAAACCCTAATGTAATACAACATCAATTCCTAATATTAAAAACTAAAATAGAAAAACATTAATTACAATAGTCAAAAGAAGTGTAGTTACAAATATAAATTCAAAGGATTATAATTATAAGAAAAATACAAAAGGTGAAATTTCTACAGAGTCCAATACCAATCTGTAAAGATAGAGGGGTCTGGAACTCCGAAAAGACTGGCAAAAGGCACTTGATGGGTCTGGAAAAGCAGGTTGAAGCCTGATACAGAAGATAACATCAAGCTGAATGAAGAAGAAAGGCCAGTACAGTCATCCATGTGTTGGGGCATCCCCAAGTGTTACATTATTACCATCATGAGTTGGTTGAGCTTCTACATTTCATTTGGAATCAGTGCAATCTTGGGGTAGCCATTGTAGAAATGGTCAACAATAGCACTGTGTATGTGGATGGAAAAACAGAAATTTAGATAGCACAGTTTAACTGGGATCCAGTGGGTCTTATTCATGGATCTTTTCTCTGGGGTTATATTGTGACACAACTTCCAGGTGGCTTCATTTCCAACAAGCTTGCTGCAAACATGGTACAAAACTCCAACAGTCATAGATTTCTTCCTCACGCTGAGATCAGGAGGCTTGTAGTTGTGGGTGAAGGAGATGAGTTGCACATGTGAAGAGAATCCTGAAAATTAAATTTTAAGGACTAGGAAGAGAGAAAGAAGGATAAGGAAAACTAAATTAGGGAAGATAAAGTTAGGGGAAAGGAAACTATATACAAAATATGCAAAACATACAGACACTGAACAAGACATACACATACAGACTTCACAAAAAATATGGCCATAACACTCACTCATACCAAAAAATATTTGTTGGAAAGGATCCAAAATAGAGCAAAAGAAAAAAGAATTCAGCTGAATCAACTAAAAGCACTTTAAAATGTAATAGCCGGTAATTGTTTAGATGAATCATTTCAAATTCAAAAAAATTTTAATGGTAGAGAAGAGCAGATCTGAAAGAGAATTTCATGCATAATACAAACATGGAAAACTCTACTATAAGTGTATAACAGTATATATACAAAGTTATTGTATAACATTAACTCTATGATAGTCAATCATAGGTGAGAAGCACTGTGAAGAAAGTCCACCTAAAATTATCATTGTGTCAGCATTAAATTGAGGGAAATAAAGCAATGATGTTAAAATAAAAAGAGTGAAAGTCGTTAAATGAGTATATCTAGAAAGAAAAACATTAATATGATGAGAAATTTTTCTTTCAGGTGAACCTTGACTAAGTTAAATTGTAAGATTTTATGATTAACTGAGACCTAGAGCAATAATAAAATTAAGACATAAATCCACCATACAAGGAAACACATTGGGGGTCCATGATTTTTAATCATATTCATTGATCATGCTGTGGAAAGAATCATAGAGCATTAATAGCAACCGATAAGGAAGTGAAATGATTATCTGGTGTTCACTGTAGATCTTTAAGAAGTATAAAACAGGATGTATGCTGTTGTGGATTTCACCAATGTATTAGGGACTTTTTTGATCTTTTTGTCATCAAAATTGATCCATGTTGTTTTGCAGCAATTTTACAGTATGAAGTACAGTGTCCAAGTGAACTTTACCATAATGGTTTGACACTAATGATAAGTTATATTTCTTAATCTTGCTTTTATTCTCTGAAGTGAATTCTACTAAATTGAGGTCTTCTAAAAAAAATCCACATAAGTGTGCAATTTTATTATTTGTTTGCCATCAAAAGCAAAACGTTCAAGTGTATTATAAGTACTGGTGGCAGTTTCCATAAAAACGTTTTCTTTGAAAAATCTCTTCTAGTTTTGCAGCTGTTGCACTGAACTTTGTTGTCATCTCTTAACTCTTATTCTTTAAAAATTCAGAGAGGCATTCCTGTAATGTACATTTATCTGTAGATTTAACAGCTAGAGACAAATGAACAAATGTCTCATAAACCTCGGACTTTTGGTGGCATGTGAGACACTGTAGTATAGATTTGAATTGTCCTTCAAAGAAATCATAAATAATATATTTGTGATCTTTTGATGTTCTGGACTAAATTGTTCATAATTTTCATTTTCCATAAGATGTGTAGTTTTGTCTGTCATTCGATTTACAGTAAGCAAGTCCTTATGTAGTCCCTCTATTAGAAACATCAGTAGTTCGTGTAGGTACTACTGATTGTGTCCAGCAAACTGGTCATTAAGTAAACCAATTGTTACTATGAAGCTTTCAGGGTTAATATATCTATGAAATTCATTTCCCATGGTTTTGATGAGCCGACCAAATTCTTTGGCTAATTTACCTTCATGCCCCATTGGATTTTTCTTGTTAATATCTTTTTTATAATGATCGTGATGAAAATACTGAGTCAAATCTGAAATATTATACAAGCATTGCAATATTGAGTTCATGTAGCAAGAATTTCCAATATTTTGTAGCCCAGTTAAGACAGGTTCCTGTCTTTCCTTTTGCATCTCGGAGTGTATGGGTTTATCACTACCATCAGTCTCACTCAATGTAAGGTGTGTGACAGCTAAATCCTTGTTCCCTGACCCAGAGACAGCAATATTACTGTTGTTAATGTCTTGAGTATTCTGTTTTTGCTCTGAAGGGGAGTTTATAGTCTGAACCTGATCATTTGTGCTAGCCCAATTTATAACAAGGTGTAATGGAACCCAAAATATCTTGGGAGGATTGTCATTTGTAGAAACATAGGCATAACCCCTTCCTCTCAGGAGAAGATATCCAGCTATCCATTTTTCATCCTCCTTGATCCAAATAGGTTTACTGGTTGTTTCTTGTCTCTGAATATCTTCTTTAAAATGTCTTTCCGCTGCAGTGTGACTTTCCCCTTGGGGTAAGTTTAAGTAATTTAGTATGATAAGAGTCAAAGATAGCAAATCCATTGGTGGTAAATCTCTTTTTCTATTTTTTTGTAATTGAGTTTTTAAGGTTCTGTGGGTCCATTCTACAATGGCCTGTCCCCTACAATTGTAAGGAATTCCTTTCAGATGTATTATCTGCCATTCTTTACAAAAAAATTCAAAAGTTTTGCTAACATAGGCTGGGCAATTATCAGTTTTTTATAGAATATGGAATACCCATCACATTGTAAAAGAAAACTACAAACAGCCTTAGATTTTTGAGAAGATATAGGAATTGCCTACATAAACCAAGAATAAGTGTCTACCACAACATGAAGATAAGGTTTTCTTGGAAATAAATCTGTTTGAGTTATATCCATTTGCCAACGTTTGTTAGACTGTAAGCCTCTTGGGTTTGTTCCTGCTATGTGAGTCTTTTTTGTTAATGGTGCACATATGTTGCAGTTTTCTACAATTTCTCTAGCTTGCCTCCATGGAATTTGGTAATTCACATGTAAACGGTGAGCATTTGTGTGTAGGGCTGAATGTTCCTCTACAGGTGATTTAAATATAGGCATTGCTAGCAAGTCAGCAGTTCTATTTCTTTGAACCATCGGTCGTGGAAGACCTGAGTGGGCTCTAATATGCGTGATGAAGATGGGCTCAGTTCGTTTTTGAAGAAGCTGCTGTAATCGTTTAAGTAAGTTCTGTATGATTGGGTTATTAGCATTAAGGGAAGCAGTGGCTATCACATGCCATAACAAACTGAGAAATAACAAATTGAGTTTTTCTTAAAAGTCCCAAGTTTTTCCTGCTGGATAATGGGAGGATATTTCTCCTGTGAAATCTGAGAGGGCCTTTTGTAGAGATTCATTAAGAGGCAATATTGACTCAATTTCCTTTTTTGGTATTGGCAAAACTATTATATCTGGGTCAAAACCTAGTAAAGATATAGATCTGAGTCTTGCCTTGATAATAATCTCTGAAATCAGTTGTAAGTAGGAAACAACTGAGTGAGGCTGTTTGTTATGTAAATACACCCATTCCAAAGGTCCTGTCTGTTGCATCAAGGCCCTGTGAGGGTTTCTATAGTAGGGAAGATTAACAGAAATACCTTTTCTCCTGGGATGAATCTTAAGAGAAACTATTTTTGCAATCTGCTCAAGAAGATGTCCAATTCATTTTTGGCAGCTGTTGTTAAGTTTCTCGGGCTATCTATCACCTAAAAGTCTCTGAAAATCATTAAGCGTTCTGAGGTTTTCTTTTTTGATAGAAATTTTTTATGGATGTATTGACGTCGGGTCCAAAATAAAACCCAAATATTGATACGGTGGCATTATCTGTATTTTTCTAAAGCTATTTTCAGTCCTGATGTTTGTAAACAGTCAATAACATAAGAGTATAAGTCCTGTAAATCTGTTTCATTGTTCATTGTGAGCAAGATATCATCTGTATAATGAAATATCATCATGGCTTGAGGAAATTTTTCACGAGCAGGGCTCAAAACCTTATCTACAAAAAACTGGCACATTGTTGGGAAATTCAGCATGCCTGGGGGGAGAACAGTCCATTGGAAATGTCTGCAGGGATGGGTGTTATTGAGAGAAGAAACTGAGAACGCAAAACGTTTTTTATCACCTGGGTGGATAGGAATATGGTAGATGCAGTCTTTCAGATCAATTATAATTAGTGGCCATTCCTTTGGAATAACTACAGGTGATGGTAAACCAGTCTGCAATTTGCCCATAGGTATCATGGATAAATTTACAGCTCTAAGATCCATCAAAAATCTCCATTTACCAGATTTCTTTTTTATAGTGAATATAGGTGAATTCCATTGAGAAAAAGATGGTTCAATATGTCCTAAACTTAGCTGTTCCTCCACTAATTCTGTCAGCACCTTTAATTTATCAGTTTTAAGAGGCCACTGACCAGTCCAAATTGTTTCGTCAGATTTCTATTTTATTTTTATTGGTGCTGGTGTTTTTATGGTAGTGGCCCCTACTAAAAATTTTGGATTTTTAAATCAAAAGAAGATTCGGGCTCTTCTGAAGCTAATGGGATGTGGAATTCTGCTTTCCACTGTTTGATTAGGTCATGGCCCCACAGGGATGATGAAAATGGGCCCACATGAGGTCTGATTATTGCTTTTTTATCTTCTGGGTCATAAAATATCATAGTCCTTGTACTCAACAGACAGGAGCTCAGGTCTCCTGCTCCTTCTAGTGAATACGGGATTTTCTGAAGAAGCCAATTTTCTGGCCATTCTTTATCAGAAATTATGGTAACCTGAGCACCCGAATCTATCATGCCATCAAAGGGTTGCCCTTCCAAGTGAAGTTTGATCATTGGGTGTTCATCTTTAAATTTAACAACCAGAGCCACGATTGGGTTTTGAGCAGCACCCGGATCTGTGCTTCCAAAACCTCCAATTCTAGTCTTATCTGAAGTCCCAAATTTGTCATAAGGCTCTATTACTATCTGGGCAATTGCTTCTCCTTTTTTTTTTTTTTTTTTTTTTTGGGCCACACCCGGTGACGCTCAGGGGTTACTCCTGGCTATGCGCTCAGAAGTCGCTCCTGGCTTGGGGGACCATATGGGATGCCAGGGGATCGAACCACGGTCCTTCCAAGGCTAGCGCAGGTAAGGCAGGCACCTTACCTCCAGCGCCACCGCCCGGCCCCTGCTTCTCCTTTTTTAAAGGTCCATGTAACTGGTACAATAATAACTACAATGATTTCTCCCATAGACTCTGAGTCAATGACACCAGTGGTTATTGATATATCCTTTATGTTGAGGGAACTTCTGCCAAGAATCAAACCCATAGTATCTGGGGGTGGCGGGCCCACAATGTCAGTTTCTAACATGTAAGGGCATACTCCTGGGTAAATTGTAATGTCCTCTGGGCATAATATGTCTAATCTGGCACTCCCTGGTGTGGAGTGAATTAATTCCCTTATCGTGATGAATTTCTTGGGCTGGGCTTGGAAGGATTATTGTATGTGAACTTTGCCCCTGATTTGAAAGGGCCTGTGGGGAGGCCCTGTGGGCGTTTCCCACATCTTGTATGTGTGCCCTTGAGAAGCTGAATTTATAAGGAAATGGCAATTTCTTTTGATATTCCCCTGTTTTCCACAATGGTAACAGGTGATTTGCCTCCTGGGGATTGTGTTGAAACCTCTACTTAAGTTATTATCAATGAGGTTTCTGGATCTGCAATCTTTCGCCTAGTGGCGACCTTTTTTGCATTTTGGGCAAAGACCTGGTTTACAGAAAGTGCCCTGTCTCCAAGGGGAGTAAAGCATCATTTCCTTGTTAACTAGGAAGGTTTTTACGGAGTCTAAGTGGGGTGGGGGTTGAGCTTCCCCATAGACATTCCAACAGGCATAAAGGAAATCATTCACATCTGCCTTTTCATTTAATGTATTCAATACTAATCTACAGGCCGAATTTGCATTATGATAAGCCAAAGATTTTACTAGGAAGTTTCACATCTCCTCATCTTCAACTTGTAACTTCAGAGCATCTTTAATCTTACCTACAAACTCTGCATATGACTCATAAGGGCCTTGAGTAATTTTTAAAATGCTTCCTCTACCAATGCTGTTAGAATCTGTCTTTTCCCATGATGACAATGCAAAATCCCTAATTAAATTTAAGATTTCTTTAGGTAAAGCTGCTTGTGTCTGAATATTTGCAAATTGATTTTCTGCCATCAATAATTCATACGATAGAGTAACACCTGCCACTTGTTTTTTTGTACCATCCGGGCTATATAATTTGGCTTTTACGCCTTCTGAATAGTACATTTCCCATTCAGTTCACTGTTTAGATGACAGGCATATTTAAGCAATTCTTTTAAAATCATACAAAGTCCAAGATGAGTTATGACTCCAAAGTCTTAGTAACTCCACACTGTATGGTGATTTTGGACCATACTCTTTACATGCTTTTTTAAGCCGATCTAATTCTTCCATCTGATATGGTACATAGTTAGAAACATTTACCTCGTGTAAAGGGGATGAGGCTGGATTAACAAAATTACTCTGAATAGAGCTCTGAGGCCGTGAGTGTGGCTCATAATCTGAATCTGTACTGTTGTGCGATTCAATTTTGTGAATAGAATCAGGCCTCACTTGTGGAGTTAGCACCGGAGGTTGATCATTGTCTGAGTCACTAGTGTCATGCAATTTGCTAGAATCAGGCTTAACTTTCAGAGTTGTTTTTCTTACAGCAAAAATTCCTATATTGTTGATGGTGGAGCTGGATTTGTCAGCCTGAACCTTAGTCTGAATTTTCATCAGAAAGATTTCCTTATTATCCATACTGGTTTTAGCCTCACCATTTCTACACTTTCTATTTCCTAAATACCAGCCAATAACTATGCTCACAGTAACAACATGAGCCAACACAGAAATTCCACAACTATGATGGCTGGAGACAATGCAATTTTTATTTGAAATATAGACCACAGCCATCCAACTGCAGTGATTGTCCTTAAATCAAAACCAATTAGTTTTAAACAAAATGGAATAATCGACTTGTATAATAGAGAACCAATGCATAAGAGAATCCACAAGACTAACCACAGAAACCATTTAATGGTCAGCAGAGGAAATTTCCAATGAAGTATTTCACTTACAGTTATTGAGGGTCCAGGTTTAGCCTGTCTGGGCACCATTATGTTGCAAGTCAGCCCCTGAAGAGGTTGAATGATGGAAGGATGGAGGATGAGGTCTTTCCCCTCCAGCTTGGAGCACGCATCTGTCACCCTGTTCAGCCAGTGGTTCTGAGGTGAAGCGGTGGGTAAACAGCTCGCTGACAGTCAGGCTTGTGGAAATATTAGCTTTATTCAGTGGACAAGACTGAAGTCCAAAGCCTCAGCATCAGTTCCAGCCAAAAGCCCCCCGCCTTCCACAGACCCTTGCTTTTATCCCCCAGAATCAGATACTACCCAATGGTAGGTCACATTCTCGGGTAGGGCACAATCACCAATTAGGGTAGGGGCAGTAACATAATAATCCCATAAAATGTTTACATATACAACAGTTGACTCTCTTGTTCAATCCTAACTCTACAACAACCAAAATGCCATAGGAAGAGTGGGGTTTTAAATAAAAAAGACCCAATACCCATCAAATAAGGGGCTAATATCAGATATACAGAAACTGACAGAACTTAACAAGATAAAAATCTAACCCCATAAAGAAATGGGGGACAAAAAATGAACACTTTTTAAAGAAGAAATACAAATGGCCAAAAGGCTCCTGAAGAAGCACACCATCAAGGAGATGAAAATCAAAACAATGAGGTACCATCTCACACCACAGACTGGCACACATCACAAAAAACAAGAACAATCAGTGCTGGCAGGGATGTGGAAAGAAAGGAACTCTCATTCACTGCTGGTGGGAATGCTGTCTAGTCCAGCCTTTAGGGAACACAATATGGAGATTATTCAGAAACTGGAAATTGAGCTCCCATATGATTCACTGTACCACTCCTAGGGATATACCCTAGGAACAAATAAACACCATTCAAAAATGCCTTCCTCATGCCTATATTCATCACAGCACTATTTATAATAGCCAGAATCTGAAAACAACCCAGATGCCCAACAACAGATGAATGGCTAAAGAAACTGTGGCACATTTACACAGTGGAATACTATGCAACCATCAGGAAAAATCAAGTCATGGATTTTTTTTTTATACATGGATGGACATGGAAACTATTATGCTGAGTGAAATAAGTCAGAGGGAGAGAGACAGACAGTGAAAATATATTTTCACTCACCTGTGGGATTTAAGAAAAATAAAAGACATTATTGTAATAATACTTAGAGATAATAGAGATGGGGGATGGAAGGACCAGCATGATGTGATGCTTACCATAAAGAGTGGTTAGTGTAGTTAGAGAAATAACTACACTAGCAACTATTATGACATGGTCGTTAGTGAGAGAAATAAAATGCTTGTCTAAAATACAGGCAGGAGGTGGGAAGGGGAGGCACAGGTGGTGGGAAGGTTGCACTGAAGAAAGGAGGTGTTCTTTCTATAACTGAAACCCAACTGCAAACATGTTTGTAACCATGGTACTTAAATAAAGATATTATTTTTTAAAAAATCTGTCTGGGTCCAGAGCATTAGCCTGTAGGGCATTTTCCTTGCACATGGCTGACCCAGGATGGACCTGGGTTCTATCCCCGGCATCACATATAGTCCCCCAAGCCAGGAGCAATTTCTGAATACATAGCCAGGAGTAAAATAAATAAATAAAATAATTTAAAATTTTGTTTATTTGAGTTATCAACAATGCTTTCACTGTCTTACATCTCTGTAAGAAAGTTTGGAACTTATTATATATGGGGAAAGCTATAATTGTCAGATAGATTTGAATTAAATTTAAATTAAAACAATAAGGGCCTAGAGAGTTAGTGTAGAGAATAATGTGCTTGCAGCCTAAATGGGTTTTATCCCCAGCACATCAAATATTACTCCAAGCCCCATCAGGAATGATAGCTGAGTGGAGAACCGGGAGTATGCCTACCAGGTAAACCAAACCAAACCTACCAGGAAAACCAAACCAAACCAAACCAAACAATAATAATCAAAACACAAATATATAAGAACATCTTAAATATGTATATGTATGGGGTGATTTTTTTCTTTTCCTAAACAGCAAAGGAAACTAAGACCATGAATCAATAAACAAACATATTTAACTATATATACTATTATTATAAAGTCAAAATATCATAAAACAAATCAAGTTTTATACATGTAGAGAAAAACTATTTGACTCAAATATGACAAGATCAGAAGTGACATTTCTAATATACTATCAGTTCCTGCAAGTTACTTTTTTAAATGGAAAATAACTCCAAACAAATAAATACATGATTAGGTGTCTGACAGTGGCGATTCAGGAATGAGGGCATTGTTCATCTCAATGAGGGTTATAGTCAGTTTGCCCCTTCCTCAACTTCCTCCTGACCTGAACAGCAGATCTTAATTTGAAAAATGGATTCAGCTCAAAAACTGAAAAAGGGTTTTAAAGGCTGGATCTGAAGCCCAGGATATGGCTGAGTGGTTGCGTAACTACCTTGCGATATGTGAGGCCCAGGATTTGATACCTGGCACTACAAGTTTAAATAAATAAAGGTGCTGAGTTATCAAAAGCTTAGTAATTCCCACTTGGGCCCTGAAACTGGTTGATTGTCGAGACCCCTGTTGTAGAACTGATGTGTTAAAGTCCTGAGAAACCATGCAATGAGAAATTTGGCCAGCTCTGTGCCTTGTAAGTCAGCCTCTCTGTAGGGCCAAAAACATGTGGAACAGTAAAGCTGATCATCCCCATATGAAGTCCATTCACATCAATGGTTCTGGGAGTAAAGTAATTGATTGGAGTTCTTTTTCAGTACTTAAGATGTAGAGTGACTTGTCATGCAGCAGTGAGCAGTCAGAAGAGTGAATTAGTGAATTGCTACTCCCATAATATAAAGAAACCTGGTGAAACTATTTAAATAAACTGTGTAACACTCTTTTTTGGGGGGGAAGTTTGGGATTTGGGGTCACAACAGGCAGCACTCAGGGGTTACTCCTGGCGCTAAGCTCAGAAAACTATTTGGTATCTATCTACATGGAATCTATTATGCTGAGTAAAATAAGTCAGCGGAAGATAGATAGACACAGAATAGTCTCCCTCATCTATGAGTTTTAAGAAAAATAAAAGACATTTTGCAATAATCCTCAGAGACAAAGAGAGGAGGGCTGGAAGGTCCAGCACAACATGAAGCTCACCACAAAGAGTGGTGAGTGCAGTTAGAGAATTAACTACACTGAGAACTACCATAACAATGTGAATGAATGAGGAAAGTGTCTAGAGTACAGATTGGTGATGGGAATGTTGCACCAGTGAAGGGGGGTGTTCTTTACATGACTGAAACCCAACTACAATCATATTTGTAATCAAGGTGTTTAAATAAAGATATTAATAAAGCAAAACAAAAATATGAAGACCTGACAATCCCTATACAAAGAAAAAAGAAAAAAAAGGAAAGAAATCGCTCCTGGCAGGCTCAGGGGACCATATGAGATGCCGGAATTCAAACCACCATTCTACTACATGCAAGGTAAATGCCCACCTCCATGCTATCTCTCTGGCTCTGCAACACTCTTAATATCAGGAGTTCCTCTTCTTTGAACCTGTCTTGAGGAAATAAGATGACCATTACTTAGGGTACATAAATAATAGGGCTTCTTGCAGCCTTATCACAGGATATAAAAAAGAAAAACTAAGAGAAAAAAATAAGAGTGAGGCCTCTCACCACCAATATTGGCTATATTAAAAAAATGTATATTTATAAAGAATTAGGGGCCAGAGCGATAGCACCGCAGATAGGATATTTGCTTTGTACACAGGCGACCTGGGTTCAGTCCTGACATCCTCTATACAGCCAGGAATAATTTCTGAGCACAGAGTCAGGAGTTGCCCCGGAGCACCGCCAGGTGTGGCCCCAAAACCTATTTTTAAAAAAGAATTAGAGTTATGTTCCTTAGAATGAGTAGCACAAAGTAAAAGAGGAAGAAAGATGCAGAAAATAATTTATAGAACAATCCTGTTTCTCAAAAGCAACAAATGAGGGAAAACAACCCCAGTATAGCTATGAATAGTATACTTCATTACCCCAGAGACTTAAGATTCACTGATATGTCAGAGACATAAAAGTGTGAACAAATGCTGCATTTCAGATCACATATGATAGAGTGCAATGAAGGCCTTGTGTTTAAATGAAAGATGAGACAAGTGGAATGACAAGTAAAAAAGAAACAGCTTTATTTTTCTTTTTTAAAAAAGCATGCATGATCACATTCTATTTTATAAGTCACATATGTTATGAAGAACTAAGACTTAAATGAGATCTCTGTCCAAGCTTAACTTGTACCAATGCCCATAAAGATTGTAAACTGTGGCAAAGCAAGTCATGACTATAGTAGCTTTGACTTTTGGCAAAAACAAACATTTTCATTATGAACACAAAGGTTCTAATATTCCAGAATAGTCGTGATGTTCCCTTATATTGTTTTGCTTATGACAAGTATGATTAATTTGTGAGATGGAAACAGGAAATCAAATGAACATGAATAAAAAATCAAGGAGCTAAAAGGACAGCATGCTGACATGTGGCTAAAAATAAATTTGGTACTTTCATTTCTACCCAGAATCTTTGTCAATAACCATCATTTTCATCTCTGTTGTGAGTGAGAAAGGAGCCAGTGATGGGCTGACTCCTCCGAGATCAAGAGCAAATTTAGCCCGAGTCAGAACACATGGCTGGTCTGTCTTAGTCTATTGCCAACATTCTTGTCACTATAATTACTTAGTTCAAACATTGAAATAAAAGTACTTGTTGATCATGGTAAAATTAAGCACTGTTCAAAGCAACTCTAAAAAATGTTTTCATTATGACAGAAAAAATATAACTACATTTCTATCCTAAGTACAATTCAATTTTATTTGTTTGGTTTACGCGTGCCCGAATAAGCCTTTTTCTCTCTGAGACTTAGTCTGCGGAAGAGACGATGATAGCCAGAAGATAGGAACACATTCCTGACACGTGGGATGTCCTGGGCTCAGTCCGCCTACAGACATACCAGAACATGACTCCCACAGACCACCACTTGTAACTCTCCATACTGTAGGAAGTGTCCTGTTGTTTGATTGTTGTATTTGTTGTGGCGGTGCTTTTTGTAGTTACTGGTTTTGGTCTTTTGTTTGATTTTTGTTTCTTTTTTTTTTTGTCTATTTGGTGGTTGTTGTTGGTTTCTTTTTGTGTGTGTGTGTGTGTTGTTTTTTTCTTCTTTGCTATGATTTTCTTCTTTTTTCCCCTTTCTTCTATTTAAATTGATATTTATAACTTCTAGACGAAGTCCTCCCAGTTTTTTTGTTTGTTTGTTTGTTTATTTTGGGGCCACACCCAGTGGCACTCAGGGATTATTCCTGGCTCTGTGCTCAGAAATTGGTCTTGGCAGGCTCAGGGAACCATCTGGCATGCCAGAATTTGACCCAGAACTGTCCGTCCTTACATGCAAGGTAAATGCCCTGCCACTGTGCTATCTCACCAGCCCCATCTAGCTCTTTTTTAATACTTAAAGGAAATTGAGTCCAATTCTCACATTTATAAATATAGAGAAATTATATAAAATGCATTTCTCTAGAGAAAGAGCAAAATTCTTAAATTCTTGGACTATTCCCAGAAAGCCAAATAACTTTTTTGGAGAAAAAAATGTACCTCATGTCCATTAAAGCAGGAAGACATTTTCTCTTGCACTCAATGGTAATGGAAAGTAGTTCACAGGGTCTAGATAACGAATAAAGACAAAGGTTTCTATAATCCTCTTTCCTTAAAAGTACAACAATCTTGATTTATCTTCAGGAGGTGACATCTACTCCTTTAAAAATACTTCCTTCATTAGATGCATTTCAGTGCCTGACTGTGCCTCTTCAGGACTCTGACATCTATTCTAAACTGTCGAGCTTTCGGATCTCTCAGCCGAGACTGGCTTCTGCTGACTTCCCACATTCTGTCTCTGATTGATGGGCTTCTTTCTAATGCAGCTGCCCAGAGAGCAATCTGCACAGATTGTACTTTGGCCCTCTGATGACCACGGTCCAATAGAATTCTTGTCAAAGGCTGCATTGCCCTGAATGAAGAGGAGTGAAATTTGAGCTCAGTGGAACTCACACTGCACACCTAATATTTAAAAGTGAGCCTTATTGAAGGAAAAAAACCCCACCTGACTTTTGTTTTTTAGGGTGAGTCTTTATCAAAGATAAAGTCACTTATCCTCATTGACTTTTTCACTACCTGCATTTGGCCCCCAGTGCATAGAACATTGGTAAAATACTGGCCCTTCATGGCACATCCCCATCTTCTTCTACATGCACCCCCAAACATATACCCTCAAACACAAACCCATCTCTTTTTCTCCTTTGTCCATCCCTCTTCTATTCCTCATAACACACTTGACACCTTTTCTTTACTTTGTGCTCTTCCAAAGCCAGAGCCATGACCTTTTTTTTGGGTAAGCCTAGATCCGTAATCTTCATCCCACCCTTAATAGATTTCTTTGCTTCTCTTAAATTTCTTTCCCAACAATCTGTTGGTGGCCTAGTCTTCAGCCCTTAGTGAGTCCACCTAAATGGAGGTAGCTTGCTCCACCCCTCAGCCCTAGGGAGACCACTCATTGGAGATTGGTTAACCAGGGGTGGCTCCACCCTCCTTACTGTGACACCCCCTTGAGGTCTGAGCCTTAAGAGTGGACTTGGGGACTGTGAAGACATGACTCAAGAAAACCCTTAGTACACCTTCATATGAATTGCCAGACACTACGGCAGATTTCTTGACAGATAAATGTTTTGCAACAGCCCTACAGACATTTCTGGTCCTATGACTCTTGCATTTCTTTTTATTTCTTTTCTCTCAAGATCTTCTGCCAAATCTCTAACCAAGAGTTGGCTCTGCCACCTTTCTGTCCTTTGCCCCAACTTCAAGTGCACTTTTATTCCTTAAATTTTGTTTCACAATTAAATACATTTGAAATTGTCTCCCAGAAATCTTACTAATGGAGGGAGTTAGATCCCATTGTATATATATTGCATGGAACATATATATAGATGTCCATACACATATAGACAAACAAGAGTTTCTTCATTTTAGCAGTGCAGAGACTGGATATTTTCTCTTTGAAAGTGAAATGGATATGCTTGATTTGAAAATTTTCTTATTTTTATGATCCATCCTTTGCTCAACTATTGTCTTTTTATTTCTGGGCCAATAATTGTATCTAGTCATTAGTTGTTAGCTTAAACTTAAACTGTCACTTTTCTTGCTTGATAATCAAGCATTGGTGCCTTTTCTTATTATGGTCTTTCATTTGCTCTGTAATTATTTTTAATTCATAGTCTCAGTATTTGCATTGTGACTCAAACATTTTAAAGCACTCCTTAGGCTCAGAGCTCATTGCAAGTTGTAGGCTAAAACCTACCAGAGGGAACTCAGTGTTTCTGTTTTTCTTTACCCTTATTCCACTTGACTATCCAGAGATGGGATGAAGGATGACAGCAGATCTCACTCATAAAGCAGGCTAGAAATTCGGTGACTGCGAATTCTGGCTTTGACCTGCGCATATTTATAACCCCAGGGAAATTATTGAAGCTTTTCTCTGGTCCATGGCACACTTGTCAAATCATGTAGAATATATGATAAATTTTATATGTGACTTGTAATGGAGGCTGAAAACTGAGTGTGAATTGATCTCCTTAGCATGAGATCTCTCATTTAGATCGCCAATGAGCAGATTTGCTTATTACAAAAGTAATTTCCAAACACTAAGGATGAATCTTTAAAAAAAAATAAAAGCATATCTCTGAGTTCCATCCTCATTCTTAATTTTAACCCAGTATCCTGGTGCAGAGGCTGACTGGCAAGCTTTGAATTGCAGTGCAGGCAGAGGACCAGTCCTGCAATGAACACTTACCTCCATCTTAATGGGTGCCACAATTTGAGCCCAGCTGTTCACAGTAAGTTTTAGACTGTCAGTACAGGTGACCATCTATCTTTCTATGGAGCTAAATATGGGATATGTTTTCACTCATACCTACTAACTTTTAGTCTTTAGTCTTTATTTCAAATAAAATTGTAATTCAATGAACAGAAGTAGATGAACTTGGTGTTGTATGTTGCATATTTCAAGTCCTAAAGAGATTGGGGTGTTACAAAGTCATTGGGGGACTTACTGACGAGTGCTGGAGGGGGCTGTTAGAGCTGTTAGAGGCCAATCCCAGTGATACTAAGGTCAAGATGATCATCAGATGATTTAAAGATTTGGCCTGGTGCTATCTGGACCAGTGTGTGCACCCATAAATATTGAGGATTGAGTTCAGGACCTTGAGTGCCATCCCTTTGAATAATCTCTCAGACCCCTTACTTTTTCCATTTTTTCCCCTGTGATGAGAATATTTAAGGCCAGAAGTATTCAGTGTAATAAATTAGAATTACCTTGCAGTGCCTAACATTCTCCCCACTTATTCTAGATCTGGAAGTTTTTAAGTATTATCTCTCTTCACCCAATTTCCAGGCCCCAACTTTATTCTCACTTGGCAGCCTCTGATCTGGAGGTCTTCCTTTGTCTCAATTTTTAGGGTTTAAGGGTGATTGATATCTGTCAGAACAGAGTTCATAACACACTTCAATGAGATATACATTTTTTGCCAGAAGCAAATTTAATATCTTTATGACTATAGATATCACCCTTGTGCCTTATTAATGGAGAATTCCTTCAAAAATCTTTTTCAAAATAGTAACTACATTTAGAAAATAAATTCCTCCCCCAATTAATTACCAAAAAAACACTCAATGATAAGACTACATATAAAAAATGAACAAATTGATAAGGTCTTCAAAGCAGATTTTTTTGTTTTTTTATTTTTTTGGGGAGCCACACCCATTTGATGCTCAGGGGTTACTCCTGGCTAAGTGCTCAGAAATTGCCCCTGGCTTGGGGGGACCATATGGGACACCGGGGGATCAAACCACGGTCTGCGGTCCTTCCTTGGCTCGCGCTTGCAAGGCAGACACCTTACCTCTAGTGCCACCTCACTGGCCCCCAGAGTAGATTTTTTAAGGAGGTAGCCATCATATATTATATACAAAATATAAGAACACAAAGGTTGGCTTCTAGCAACTATGTTTTTTTAAGACATGGAGCTTTAAAAATATTTTTTGTTCATTAAACTTGTTAAACTTGTCAAAGAAGACTATATTCAAGAGAGCTGGTGTTATGAAAATATTGAGTGAATTTCAGGATACAAAAAGGAGAGGTGTGATGTTATACTGAGGGAACAATATGGAGTCAGCAGATAGAAAATTAATTAGATACAGAGGAATTATTTTCCCCAAATTTAAACTTTACTACAAAGCAATAGTTATCAAAACAGCATAGTATTAGAATAAAGACAGGCCCTCAGATCAATGGAATAGGCTTGAATACTCAGAGAATATTCCCCAGACATACAATCACCTAATTTTTGATAAAGGAGCAAGAAATCCTAAATGGAGCAAAGAAAGCCTCTTCAACAAGTGGTGTTGGCACAACTGGCTATCCACTTGCAAAAAAAATTGAACTTAGACCACCAGCTAACCTCATGTATGAAGGTAAAATCCAAATGGATTAAAGACCTCGATATCAGTACCAAAACCATAAGATATATAGAACAACACGTAGGCAAAACACTCCAGGACATTGGGACTACAGGCATATTCAAGGAGGAAACTGTACTCTCCAAGCAAGTGAAAGCAGAGATTTAATAGATGGGAATATATTAAATTGAGAAGCTTCTGCACCTCAAAGGAAATAGCACCCAGGATACAAGAGCCACCCACTGAGTGAGAGAAACTATTCACCCAAAACCCATCAGATAAGGGCTAATCTCCAAAATATACAAGGCACTTACAGAACATTAGAAGAGAAAAACATCTAATCCCATCAAAATAATGGGGAGAAGAAATGGACAGACACTTTGAGAAAGAAGAAATACAAATGACCAAAAGACACATGAAAAAATGCTCCTCATCACTGATCATCAGGGAGATGCAAATCAAAACAACTGTGAGGTAGCACCTCACACCACAGAGATTGGCACATATCACAAAGAATGAGAACAAGCAGTGTTGGCGGGGATGTGGAGAGAAAGGAGCTCTTATCCACTGCTGATGGGAATGCCGTCTAGTCCAACCTTTATGGAAAGCGATATGGAGATTCCTCCAAAAACTGGAAATTGAGCTCCCATACGATCCAGCTATACCACTCCTAGGAATATACCCTAGGAACACAAAAATACAAATACAAAAATCCCTTCCTTACACCTATATTCATTGCAGTACTATTTACCATAGCAAGACTCTGGAAACAACCAAGATGCCCTTCAACAGACAAATGGCTAAAGAAACTGTGGTACATATACACAGTGGAATATTATGCAGCTGTCAGGAGAGATGAAGTCATGAAATTTTCCTATACATGGATGTAAATGAAATCTATTATGCTGAGTGAAATAAGTCAAGAGAGAGAGAGAAAAACACAGAATGGTCTCACTCATCTATGAGTTTTAAGAAAAATGAAAGACATTCTTGCAATAATAATTTTCAGACACAAAAGAAAAAAGAGCTGGAAGTTCCAGCTCACCTCATGAAGCTCACCACAAAGAGTGATGAGTTTAGTTAGAGAAATAACTACATTCTGAACTGTCCTAATAATGATAATGTATGAAGGGAATGGAAAGCCTGTCTAGAGTCCAGGCAGGGGTTGGGTGGGGAGGAGGGAGATTTGGAACATTGGTGATGGGAATGTTGCACTGGTGATGGGTGGTGTTCTTTACATGACTGCAACCCAAACACAATCATGTATCTAATCAAGGTGTTTAAATGAAATAAAATATATTAAAAAAAAGAAAATTAATCAGAGTATTATTACAATAATGTCTGTTATTTTTCTTAAAACCCATAGATGAGGGAGACTATTCTGTGTCTCTCTCTCTCTGACATATTTCACTCAGCATAATAGTTTCCATGTTCATCCATGCATAGGAAAATTTCATGACTTCATTTATTTTTCCTTCTTTTTAGTTTGTTGTCAAGAAGTTTAAAAACTTTTATTACTGTTTTTATGGATAATTTACATAATTTTATATAATGACCTTGAGAATTATGGTTCAATCATAGAATGCTCGGCATAAATCAGAAAAAATAACAATAAATGCCTCCTGAGAATAAAGAAACACCAAAGTCTTCCAAATGTTACAGGTTACTAGAAACAGAAATAAAATGTAAATGAAATTTTTCTTAATGTAAGAATAAGATACACGGGGCCGGAGAGATAGCATGGAGGTAAGGCGTTCGCCTTTCATGCAGGAGGTCATCGGTTCGAATCCCGGCGCCCCATATGGTCCCCTGTGCCTGCCAGGAGCAATTTCTGAACCTGGAGCCAGGAATAACCCCTGAGCACTGCCAGGTGTGACCCCCCCCCCCCAAAAAAAAAAAAAGAATAAGATACACATGCTAAGAGTAATTTTTATTTTTTTTATTTTTTCCTTTATTTAAACATCATGATTACATAAATGATTGTGATTAGGTTTTAGTCATGTAAAGAACCCTCCCCGTTCACAGTGCAACATTCCCACCACCAATGTCCCAAATCTCCCTCCATCCCACCCCACCCCCACCTGTACTCCAGACATGCTTTCCCATTCCCTAATTCATTCACATGATTATGGTAGTTCTCTGTGTAGTTATTTCTATAGCTGCACTCACCACTCTTTGTAGTGAGCTTCATGAAGTGAGCTGGTGTTCCAGCCCTCCTCTCATTGTCTCTGAAGATTGTTACAAAAATGACTTTTATTTTTCTTAAAACCCATAGATGAGTGAGACTATTCTGCGTCTCTCTCTCTCTCCCTCTGACTTATTTCACTCAGAATGATAGATTCCATGTACATTCATGTATAGGAAAATTTCATGACTTCATCTCTCCTGATGGCTGCATAATATTCCTTTGTGTATATGTACCATAGTTTCTTTAGCCATTTGTCTGTTGAAGGTCATTTTGGTTGTTTCCAGAGCCTGGCTATTGTGAATAGTGCTGCAAAAAATATAGGTGTGAGGAAGGGGCTTTTGTATTGTATTCTTGTTTTGTTAGCATATATCCCTAGGAGTGGAATAGCTGGGTCGAATGGGATCTCAATTTCCAGATTTTGGAGGAATCTCCATATCGCTTTCCATAGAGGTTGGACTAGATGGCATTCCCACCAGCAGTGGATAAGAGTTCTTTTCTCTCCACGTCCTCACCAGCACTGATTGTTCTCATTCTTTGTGATGTGCGCCAATCTCTGTGATGTGAGGTGGTATCTCATCATTGTTTTGATTTGCATTTCCCTGATGATTAGTGATGAGGAGCATTTTTTCATGTGCCTTTTGGCCATTTGTATTTCTTTTTTTTATCAAAGTGTCTGTTCATTTCTTCTCCCCATTTTTTGATGGGATTAGATGTTTTTTTTTTTCTTCTAAAGTTCTGTCAGTGCCCTATATATTTTGTATATTAGCCCCTTATCTGAAGGGTGTTGGTTGCATAGTTTCTCCCAATCAGTGGGTGACTCTTGTATCCTGGGCATAATTTCTTTTGAGGTGCAGAAGCTTCTCAGTTTAATGTATTCCTATCTGTTGATTTCTGCTTCTACTTGTTTGGAAAGTGCAGTTTCCTCCTTGAAGTTGCCTTTAGTCTCAATGTCATGGAGTGTTTTACCGACGTATTGTTCCATATACCTTATGGTATCAGCTCTGATATCAAGGTCTTTAATCCATTTGGATTTTAACTTCATACATGATATTACCTGGGGGTCTATGTTTGCTTTTTTGCAAGTGGCTAACCAGTTCTGCCAGCACCACTTGTTGAAGAGATTTTTCCTGCTCCATGTAGGATTTCTTGCTCCTTTGTCAAAAATTAGGTAATTGTATGTCTGGGGAACGTTCTCTGAGAACTCAAGCCTACTCCACTGATCTGAGGGACTTTCTTTATTCCAATATCATGCTGTTTTGATAACTATTGCTTTGTAGTACAGTTTAAGGTTGGGGAAAGTAATGCCTCCCATTTTCCTTTTCCCTAGGAGTGCTTTAGCTATTCGAGGGTGTTTATTGTTCCAGATGAACTTCATAAGTGTTTGATCCACTTCTTTGAAGAATGTCATGGGTATTTTTAAGGGGATTTCATTAAATCTGTATAATGCTTTGGGGAGTATTGCCATTTTAATAATGTTAATCCTGCCAATGCATGAGCAGGATTTGTGTTTCCATTTCCATGTGTCCTCTCTTATTTCTTGGAGCAGGGCTTTATAGTCTTCTTTGTATAGGTCCTTTATGTCTTTGGCCAAGTTGACTCCAAGATATTTGAGTTTGTGTGGCACTATTGTGAATGGGATTGACTTCCTGACTTCCATCTCTTCCTTATCATTATTGGTGTATAAAAAGGCCATTGGTTTCTGTAGGTTGATTTTGTAGCCTGCCATCTTGTTATATGAATCTATTGTTTCTAGGAGCTTTTTGGTAGAGTCTTTAGGGTTTTCTAAGTAGAGTATCATGTCATCTGCAAACAATGAGACTTGACTTCTTCCTTTTCTATCTGGATTTCCTTGATATCTTTTTCTTGCCTGATTGCTATAGCAAGAACTTCCAGTACTATGTTGAAGAGGAGTGGTGAGAGCAGACAGCCTTGTCTTGTACCAGAATTTAGAGAAAAGGCTTTTAGTTTTTCTCCATTGAGGATAATATTTGCCATTGGCTTGTGGTAGATGGCTTCAACTAGATTGAGAAAGGTTCCTTCCATTCCCATCTTGCTGAGAGTTTTGATCAAGAATGGGTTTTGGACCTTATCAAATACTTTCTCTGCGTCTATTGATATGATTATGTGATTTTTATTATTCTTGTTGTTGATGTTGATAGATTCACGGATGTTAAACCATCCTTGCATTCCTGGGATGAAACCTGCTTGGTCATAGTATATAATCTTCTTGATGATGCATTGGATCCTATTTGACAGGATTTTGTTGAAGATCTTTGCATCAGCATTCATCAGGGATATTGGTCTGTAATTTTCTTTTCTGGCAGCATCTCTGTCTAGTTTTGGTATCAAGGTGATTTTGGCTTCATAAAAGATGTTTGGGAGTGTTCCCGTTTTTCAATTTCATGGAAGAGCTTGGCTAGGATTGGTAGTAGCTCCTCTTGAAAGATTTGAAAAAATTCATTAGGAAATCCATCTGGGCCTGGGATTTTCTTTTGGGGCAGATGTTTGATTACAGTTTCAATTTCCTCAGTAGTGATGGGGGTGTTTAGATATGCTACATCCTCCTTACTTAAATGTGGAGGTTATAAGTGTCCAAGATTTTTTCCATTTCTTCTAGGATCTCATGTTTAGTAGCATAAAGTTTCTCAAAGTAGTCTCTGATAACCCTTTGTATCTCTGCAATATCTGTCGTGATCTCCCCTTTTCATTTCTAATACGGGTTATCAGATTTCTCTCTCTTTCTTTGTGAGTTTTGCCAATGGTCTATCAATCTTGTTTATTTTTTCAAAGAACCAACTTCTGCTTTCGTTGATCTTTCGGATTGTGTTTTGGTTTTCCACTTCATTGAGTTCTGCTTTCAGCTTTGTTATTTTCTTTTGTATCCCTATTTTTGGTTTCTTTTGTTGGTCATTTTCTAATTTTTTGAGCTGCGTCATTAAGTTATTCAGGTATGCCCCTTCTTCCTTCCTGATGTGTGCTTGTAGAGCTATAAATTTTCCTCTCAGGACCACTTTTGCTGTGTCCCATAGATTCTGGCAGTTTGTGTCTTCATTATCATTTGTTTCCAGGAAAGTTTTGATTTCCTTTTTTATTTCATCTCAGACCCACTGTTTGTTCAGTAGCAGGGTGTTTAATTCCCAATTGTTAAAGTTTTTCTTCTGTGTGGCTGTATAGTTCACAAATAATTTCAGAGCCTTGTGGTCAGCAAAGGTAGCCTGCAATATTTATATCCTCTTGATTTTATGGAGGTATGTTTTATGTGTCAGCAATAGTCTATTCTGGAGAATGATCCATGTACATTGGAAAAGAATGTGTATCTAGGTTTTTTGGGATGTAGTCTCCTGTATATATCTGCTAGTCCTCTTTCTTCCATAACTCTTTTCAGGGCTAGTATGTTTTTGTTGGGTTTCAATCTGGTTGACCTATCAAGTGTTGATAGGGCTGTGTTGAGGTCTCCCACAATTATTGTGTTATTATTGATTTCTTCTTTCAGATTTGTCAGTAATTGTATTAATTTGCTGGTCTCTCATTGGGTGCATATATGTTTAATAGTCTGATTTCTTCCTGTTGCACATATCCCTTGATTAGTACATAATGTCTATCTTTGTCCCTTACCACTTTTCTGAGTATAAAGTTGGTGTCATCAGATATTTATATGGCCACCCCAGCTTTTTTGAGGGTATTGTTTGCTTGGATGATTTTCCTCAAGCCTTTGATTTTGAGTCTATGTTTGTTCTGACTATTCAGATGTGTTTCTTGTAGGCAGCAGTAGTTTGGATTCATCTTTTTGACCCATTTTGCCACTCTGTGTCTTTTAATTGGTGAATTTAGTCCATTGACATTGAGGGAGATGATTGTCATAGGATTTAATGTCATCTTTGTAGATAAGTTTTCTGTTTGTTGGTCTCTCTTGTCTTAGAGTAGACCTGTCAGTTTTTCCTTTAAGGCTGGTTTATCATCTGTGAAGTTTCTGAGCTGTTGTTTATCCATAAAAGTATGTATTCTTCATTCAAACCTGAATGTGAGTCGGGCTGGGTGCAACATTCTCGGTGAGGCATTCATTTCATTTAATCTTGTCACAATATCCCACCACTGTCTTCTGGCCTTGAGAGTTTCTTGTGACATGTCTGCTGTAAGTCTTAGGGATGCTCCTTTGAATGTAATTTCCCTTTTTGATCTTGCTGCTTTCAGTATTCTATCTCTATCTATGGGATTTTTCATTGTAACAAGGATGTGTCTTGGGGTGTTTTTCTTTGGGTCTCTTTAGCTGGTACTCGTCGGGCATGCAGAATTTGATTGCATGTAGTCTTTAACTCTGAGAGTATCTCTTTGATGATGTCTTTGCCAGTTGATTCTTCCTGGATATCTCCTTCCTGGGTTTCTGGGACTCCAATGATTCTTATGTTGTTTCTGTTGAGTTTATCAAAGACTTCTATTTTCATCTGTTCGCATGCCTTGAGTTCTTTTTCCATTGCCTGTTCGTTTGTCTTAAGGTCCTTTTCCAATTTCTTCTGTTGTGTTGAGTTTTTCTGCATCACATCTTCTAGTACTCCAATTCTCTCCTCAGCTGCTGATACCTTGTTGGCGAAGCTATCCATTGAGGTTTTCAGTTGAGCAACCATGTTTTTCAGATTTGTTATTTCAGTTTGGAGTTTTCTAATTTCTGTCTTTGTGTTCTCTTCAGATAGATCTATGCTTTTTTTGATTTCTACAAACATATTCCATATATCTATTCTAAACTCCTTATCTGAGAGGTTAATCAGGTGGTTGAAATTTATTATGTCATCTGAGCTTTCGTCTTCATTATCTGTGGATGGTGTTTGCCTGCAAGGTTTCCCCATTGGCACGCTTGTAGTGTGATTTTTTTCTGCATGTTGTGGTGGGGTTCATTGGTTAGAAAGAGTGTGTGGCCATGAAGCGAAGCAGCCGCACTCTTCTGCTGCCTCTTGTTGACAGTTTTTTTGGGGTGCACTCCCTAAGCCTCTGAGGAAATCTTCAGGGATTCAGAAGCACAGGCAGGAGAAGTTTCCCTTGAAGTCCTCAGAGTGAACAAAGGCACAGCAGGGCAGAACCTCCACAGGCCAGAGACTTTAGCTTATAGGACAGCGACCCCCGCAGCCAGAATGTACTTACTGGGCAGCTTTAAAACACAGTTTTTGGGGGTGCGCTCCCTAGGCCTCTGAGGAAATCTTCAGGGATTCAGAAGCACAGGCAGACAGGCACAGGCAGGAGAAGTTTCCCTTGAAGTCCTCAGAGTGAACAAAGGCACAGCAGGGTGGATCCTCCAAGGCCAGAGACCTTAGCTTATTGGACAGTGACCCCCACAGCCAGAATGTGCTTACTGGGCAGCTTCAAAACACAGTTTTTTGGGGGTGCACTCCCTAGGCCTCTGAGAAAATCTTCAGGGATTCAGAAGCACAGGCAGACAGGCATAGGCAGGAGAAGTTTACTTCATTTATTTTTCCTGACAGCTACATAGTATTCCGTTGTGTATATGTACCACAGTTTTGTTGGCCTGTAATAATACTCAGAGACAATAGTGATGAGGGCTGGAAGGACTGGCCCACGGTATGAAGCTGCCACAAAGAATGGTAATTTTAGTTAGAGAAATAAGTATATTGACAACTATCATGACAATGGTAGTGAATGAGAGAAATAGAATGCTTGTCTCTAATACAGGCAGGGGTTGGGGAGAAATGAGATGGGGGACATTGTTGTTGGTAATGTTGTACTGGTGAAGAGGGGTGTTCTTTTTTTTTTTATAACTGCAACCCAACAACAAGCATGTTTGTAATCATGGTGCCTAAATAAAGATATTAATTTTAAAAACATGATCATATGAATGGATGCATAGAAAGCATTTGAAAAAGTCCAGAACCCATTCATGATATAAAAGAAAGAAAATTAATCAGAGGAAGCACCACAGGTGATTCTTGATAAGGGCAGGCCTATGTGATAATACACAGAAGGAAGGGAATAATACATTTTTTATATATGGAGGAGGGAGAATTCTTGACAAATTGGCCCAAGGTGTTCTTGCTACTGAGATGAACCTGTGTAATCTCATCATTTCAGAGAAACCGTTCTTCAATGTGATAGAAGGGACAGTCTGTAAGGGTTTCCTATTTTCTGGTATTGAGAAGATATGGGATATAGGATATGTTAAGGGGATGCTTTAATGAATCCTCACTTAATTTATCTTATTTTTATTTAAAAAACTTTGTAGTTGTTGAGTAGAAATAAAAAATGATCAGACTTAAACACCAAACCCAAAGTCAATGAGAACAGAATCAATATACCCAATCTACAACAAATTATATACGAAAGGGACCTGTTACACTAGCAGTCCAGGTGGAGAGGTATGACATGCATGCTGGGAACAGAGATTGATGGAGGACAACACTGGTGGTGAAAATGGCCCTAATTCACTGTCACTATGTACATTAAATATAACTATGAAAGACTTATAATTCACATTGATCACAATAAAAATAAATAAATAAATTTTACTAGACACTGAAGACTAAAATAAAACACCAACCCCCCCCAAAATTGTTGTTATTGTTTTAGAATCACATCCAGTGGGGTGACAGGGATTGAACCCAGGTAATCAACATTCTCCTCAGTCCCATCAGCCTAGGGACTGTGGGGAACAGTTATCAAGGTCACAGTGCTTCATGCTTGCCTTAGGAATCAACATCCTTATTGTAAAGACTAGATTTAACAAAATGTCCTCCCTTGGGCTGGAGAGATAGCATGGAGGTAAGGCATTTGCCTTGCATGCAGAAGGAAGGTGGTTCAAATCCTGGCATCCCATGTGGTCCCCCCCTCCCCCCCCCACCCCCGAGCCTGCCAGGAGTGATTCCTGAGTGTAGAGCCAGAAATAACCACTGAGCACTGCCGGGTGTGACCCTAAAACCAAAAAAAATTTTTTTTCCTTCCTTTTTTTCACTTTTAGATCTAGAAAATTAATCTTTAATCACCCTAAAAATATAGGTGTAAGGTTTGATGATGCAGAATCTCACTCACAGCAATGCTAAGGAGGCTGCATTGTCACATGCAATTCAATGAAATAGGACAAAAAGTGAAAAGACCTTGAGTCATCTGGGATCCCACCACCTCCAAGCCTAATTGCATCCTGCCTTTAGTAGCTGGTATTTAGGTAATGACTTGAATTTTGTTCCTCTGTTTGTCCCCAACTAATCACTTGGGAAGGCTTGATTCTGTTCTTTGTCATTTTCTATAACAACAGAGCATAGTTCTTTGGATATGTGATATAGAATCTTAAAATACTATGCAAATTTTGACTTAGCCTTGGAATTTGAGAGGACAAGTGTCTACTTGTTTTTGTCTTGACACCATACCCAAATGTGCTCCGGGACTATTTCTGGCTCTGTGCTCATATCAAGAACAGTGATAGCCACATGCAAAGGCTCTCCCTCAGCCCCAGAAATTAAGGAAGAATAGCCAGATTCCTGCAATTTCCTACTGGATCTTTTTTGTTACCATCATGAATATCAACCTCAAGGGAAGAAGATGGAAAATTTGGAGGGAAGGTAAATTTAAACATTCTCCTTTTCACTAGAGAAATGTTCTGATCTTCACCAAACTTTCACCTACCATTTTATTTTATTTTATTTTATTATGTATTTATTTTGTTTTGAGGGCCACTCTATGATGCTCAGGGGTTATTCCTGATTCTGTACTCAGAAATCACCCCTGGCAGGCTCAGGAAACCATATAGGATGCCAAGGATCGAACCAAGGTCTGTCCTGAATCAGCCACGTGCAAGGCAAAAGCCCTACCACTATGGTCTCTCACCTACCATTTAAACAACCAAATATGCATTTAAACCAAATCCATTTTTACTATGCGAAATTTAATGGAACCCTCAGACTCCTTTGTCACATTCAATTGAAAATGTAAAGTTCTAAGAAAGAAAAAGGTAATCCAAGAAAATTATACAGTCAACTCTTATTGATTGATTGATTAGTTTGGGCTCTCAAGAGTTACTTTTGGCTCTGAACTCAGAAATCACTCCAGTAGGCTTGAGGGATGATATGGAATGGCTGAGAATCACACTCAGATTGGCTGCATGTAAGGCAAATGCCATATGGCAGTGCTATAGTTCCAGCCCCTATACAATCAATTTCTCATTAAAACAAAATGAGGAAATGTTTCCAAACAGGAAAGAGGTTAATTATATGCTGTCCACTGGTTCTTTGTTAAATCAAAACAAAACAAAACAGTCAGCCAAAATTTAACAAATAAAAATAAAGCCATGAACATAAAGAACATACTAGCTAATAGCAAAAATCAAACCAAACAAGAAATAAAGAATGTGAGATAAATTGAAAAGTAAAAGATACAGGGTGAAATTTAAATCCACTTATACAAAGAAATAAAATTGTACACTGCAAAGGAAAGTTATTCTGCAGAAATTCTGCTAGAAACCCCATTGCTAAAGGACAATTCTTCCTGGCTTTCATGTTTGGTAAACAGCAATGTTTATTATCTTTGTCTTTGTCTTGGACTATTTTTCAAGTATGTTTGTCTTGCAAATAGCCCTGGAGAATAAAAGATAATAGCATCTCTCTATATGCATAGAGCAGCCATGTTTACTGCTCATTATAAAACATTAAGAATTCTTAAGATTCTGAGTTTTTTTGTAAGATAACTTCTCTGCCTGTCCAGGTATTTACTTACAGAAGCAGGTCCATTTGCTTCTGTGGGACAGGAGGGCAAAAAGGAGTTGGATGCCAAGATGCTACCTCATGCTGCTTGCACTCTGAAGTTCTTTGTTTCTGATCTAGGAGTTTTAAATCTTTAAGCAACTGAAGCCAACTTGTTCATTTGCAAGAAGTACACACACAATCAAAGGTGCTTCCTACTAGTTGATGAATAAGCATATACTGAATAGGGTGGAACCTGGGTAATCCGACACTATTTCATTGACACACATCAAAATAAAGATAATAGTAAGAGAATGGAAAAGGGGAGGATTTGGGAGGAAAAGAAGTTGCTTCTATTTGTGAATCTTAGTTTACAAAGGTGAAAGTTGATTGACTTTGATCTTTATAGATTTTTCTGGAATAAAGAAGAAGCTTAATAGTATGAAATGAAAGGGCCAGAGATAGCACTGGGGCTAAGGCACTTCCTTTGCAGACTCCTGATTTCGGCTCCATTCCTGACACCACATTTAATCTCTCAAGCAAGGCCTGTGCACAGAGTCAGGAATAGCTCTTGAGCACCACTAGGTATGGTCTCCAAACCCTGAAACAGACAAGACAAAAGTATGAAGTGGAGAATTAGGATATTTTAGAGCAATAAAAAAGGTTGGGTAAGATTTTTAAAAGAAAAACTTGATATACATTGGACTTAGAAACTGGTACTTCTCATTTGAATTTCTGAGAATACAACAAACCTTTTCACATTATAATAGCATCAACCAGGAAATTTAAGTTCGAAGAGAGAAGTGAGTTATAATTAATATGTGGCAGGTAGAACTCAGATGGTCACAAACTTTTATTAGTAGCTTAAGCAGCTTTGGGTTGACAACAAAAGGGATAATGTAGTAAGCTGATAGATATCTTTGAGAAAGAGCATTTGGTTCTTAATCTGAATAGCTAAGGGAAGTGAGCACAAGAAAAACAAAGCCTCACAGAATCCATCTTAGAAAATCTTTTTTACACTAGCAGTCCAGGGGACAAAGGGAGGAGGTATGGGATGCATGCTGGGAGCAGGGAGTGAAGGGAGGACAACAATGGTGATGGGAATGGCCCTTATTCACTGTCACTATGTACCTTAAATATAACTGAGAAAGACTTGTAATTCACATTGGCTGGAATAAAAATTATTTAAAATTAAAAAAAGCATCTTTTATTGTTTTTGTTTTTTTGGGGGGGGGTCACACCCAGTGGCTCTCTGTGCTCAGAAATTGTTCTGGCTCGGGGGGCCATATGGGATGTCGGGGATCAAACCCTCGTCCGTCCTGGGTCAGCTGCGTGAAGGCAAATGTGCTACCACTCTGGTCCCAAGAAAATATTTTATGTTAAAAAAAAAGTTTCTCATGGGAAGAATACAAAACACAAAGAAATTATCCTCAAAGTTTGAAATAGCTGGAGCCAAAGTGATTCCCCCAGGTGACTTCTGAGCACAAAGCCAGGAATAACCCCTGAGTGCTGCTTGGTGTGGCCCAAAACCTTCCTCCCCAAACTTAAGGTTTTCAAATATCTGTACTTCTTAATCCTTAGCAAAGGAAGACATTTGCATTTTAATTAGAATAGTCACCAAGTATAATTACCTGGCAGGGGCAATTCTATGATCAGGAAGGTGGTTTCCCCAGGGTGAGGCTCTCCCATTGCACTCGGGTGTGTTGACCCCAAATGTGGGAAACTCGACTGCGTAATTTATGGTAGTGGGGGACTGCTTTCTCACTCTCCCCTGAGGGGAAAAAAATAAAAGAATAGTCACCAAGTAAAATGACTAGGTAGAATAACTGCAGAGGGAAACCGAGACAGAGAGAGTACTACATGATGATTTATGCCCATGTACCACACAAGTATGCTCATTCATATACATGCATTCCTATGCACAAAAAATATTTCAGTTAATGTCTTCTGAATTGCCTGCAAATTATCAAATGACCAAAGTAACACTCATTCTATTTTTTTTAGTTCAATTGGAACTCTATGCCATTGCCCCAACTGATATAATTAGGAAAAGAATAATTCAAGGTGAGTGTCAAAGAGAGACTATGAGTTTGACTTTGTTTTGAGAAGACTAACCAAGAAAATTCAATTTTCGAACAGGAAGCTCATCATAGCATACAAATCCAGCTCTCTAAGCAAAGTACACAGCAGAACCAAGATAGCTCTATTGGTCCTTGTTGTATTGGATTCTAAAAAAAAAAAAAAAAAAAAAAAAAGATTCCAATAGGAGATGGCACTGCTCCAAATGAGGAAGTACATAGAATCATATTTTCTTCCTCCAGACTAGAAAAGGATCAGTCCAAGTCCATCCTTTGAGGAGATCATACAGCATTTCCAGAAAAATGGCAACTGTGATAGGTGCTGCAAGAGGCAAAAACTAGGAAATAACTTCACAAGGGATTAGGGAAAGTCTCTTAGAAGTATTTGCTATCTTAAGGACGAGGATGCTGTGTGTGTGTGTGTGTGTGTGTGTGTGTGTGTGTGTGTGTGTGTGTGTGTGTGTGTGTACATCTTAAAGAAAAAGAAGTATTTGCTTTCAACAAAGAAACAACTCACATCTCTATTTATCATATTTGGCCGCGTATAAGACGACCCTTCAACCCATGAAAAACTTCCTAAAAGTCGGGAGTCATATTATATGCTGGTATACGGCATGCTAAAACTTGTTCCAGCTTCAGGGACGAGTGATCCACATCCCTCTTACGTTTAAGAAGTAACTTACTTTTAAGACTTTTAGGAAGTTTTTCATGGGTTGAAGGGTCATCTTATACACCAGCTAAGAGGTATAAACATGGAAAAACCACAAGTGACTAGGAGACTTTTGGTCAATCCATATGTGGAATATGCCAATTTGGAGAAAACCAAATAGTGAGATGGTCTGTTCACACACTTGTGCCTCCTCTCAAGAAGTGACTTGTATGTATTTAAATGTGTAAACCATCTACATAGCAGAACCAGGCTCCTGACATCTAAGACCATGGAACACAAAGGGCCCCTTAGAGTCCCCAGATGTACATGAGCAAACAGTGCAAGACAAGAAGAAAATAGAAAGGTTTACTGCTGGCTCTGCATTCAGGGGTCATTCCTGAGGGTGCCATACAGAGTGTGCCAGCTTGAACCCCAATTGGCTGTATGCAAAGCAAGTGGTTTACCTGCTGTCTTCTCTCTCAGACTCACAGTTAAGATGATTAAAACTACAAAAATTTTTACAAACCTATGAATACTCACACTTCTTAATAAGGATAAGAAATACAAAGGAGTAGGACTATTGACTCAAAATCTATTCACCTTTTTTGTTTTGTTTTGTTTTGTTTTTGGCCACACCTAGTGATGCTCAGGGATTACTCCTGGCTATGAGCTCAGAAATTGCTCCTTGCTTGGGGGCCATATGGGATGCCAGGGGATCGAACCATGGCCCATCCTAGGCTTGCGCCACCACTCTGACCCCTCCATTCACTTTTATAAAATGTATTTGCAGCTTCAAAATCTGGACCACAGTTCAATTTAGTTATGCATTCAGACTTCTTCCTTCAGGGGCTCTCAGGCCGTCTGTGCCCTCCATGTGAACCCCAGTATGCCTTCTTCAGCCCTCACCATCCCTGTATCCACTACACAGTGGATGAGACTCTGAAAAACAGTAACTACTCTGAGCCCTCACACAGCCACATGGTTTCTGGATCATTAAAAACTTATTAGTGAGGAGGGATTGCTGGTTTAAACTAGAATGACACTGATAGACCTATAATTAGTAGAAATGAAAATTGTTAATTAAAATTGTATCTCCTCTCTGCCCCCTAGCATGATCTCTCTTTGCCAGTTGGTCTTAATAAAAATCAAACCACTTGATGGAATTTGTCAACCCCAAACAAACATTTTAATAAAGTAAAAATAAATAAAAAGCCTTGCTTTCTAGGAATAATTTAATGCTGACAAACTGCAGCCCTCAGAGCTCATATGATGATTGTCAGTGCATTAGATTCTAAAAATTTATTTATAGCCATTTGCTTGCATGGGCTGCATTGTATCCAGTCAAATCCATATGTTGAAGTGCTCATGATTAATATTACCAAAGATCATTGTACTTAAGACAGGGGTCTTAAAAGAGGGAACTAAATGTAAATAAATTCATGGGAAGGAGGACTGTTATGAATGTACCAGAAAAGGTAAATCAGACACAATGGTACACAAGGAGGACCTTGTGATGAGACAAAGATAAGGTGGTCATCTGCCAGCCCAGTTACAGTTACTTTCCATGTGGCCCTCATAAGACCCAGACCTGCTGCCTGGAATTTATAACCTCCAAAAGTGTAGGAGAAAATATTTTGTTACTTAAGCCACCTACTCAATGACACATGGTGATATTGCAACCCTGAAAAATAAATATGCCAATCAAAAAAGAAATTTTGCGGACACTGATATCACCTCTTAACTTAATTAGCCTTTATAATGATTATAATTCAATGACACATACATTAATTAGGCCTGTGACAAGATCTCTATTAACAGTTAACATATGGCTTGAGACAGACTAGTCAACATCTTAATAAGTAGGAAGCATGCTATTTTCTGAGGATTCATGATATTATCATCTGTTGTTCCAGTTGTGTACATATGATCATAAATACCATCTTCCACTTCAACATAATTCAGAATTAACTCTTCTACTACAATGGAGGTGTTCAAGTGTGAATTTCTTCATGGAATGAAAATGGCAGACTAGACATGGTATGTTCTCCAAGGAGAAGGGGTCAGAAGATTAGTGGCTCTCACTTATATATTCCACACTTTATACATTAATTCACTGACAAGTGACTTTAAATAGTTTACATATATATATATATATATTAATATGTCATGTACCCAAAAGTTATTAATTATACTTCTCTTTGAATTTTAGAAGTTTTCCACCAATGAGCATAGGTCACAATGAATAGTTGATGATATTGGATATGAATATGCTAAAAATGGTGATTTTTAGAGGCAACTATACAACAGTAAGTACATAATTTGCAAACACATGATGTACATGCTGATCTATACTGCCTGATGATGACTGAACCTGTATATATGCATCATTATGATTCATGATATTATGTTATGGCCAAAAGCAAAGACTTAGGCAGGGGTCCTCAAACTTTTTAAACAGAGGGCCAGTTCACTGTCCTTCAGACTGTTGGAGGGCCAGATTATAGTAAAAACAAAAATTATGAACAAATTTCTATGCACACTGCATATATCTTATTTAGAAGTGAAGAAATAAAATGGGAATAAATACAATATGTGGCCCATGGGCCGTAGTTTGAGGACCATTGACTTAGAGAATGATAAGCAAGACATAAGTCATAGTGACTAAGGATTTACTTGCTATCCTGATATAAAGAAAATTAATCAGTTCACATAATTAGACATCCAAGGTTGGTGCACTCTCTAGGATTGACTTTAACCATTAGTTTTGTCTCAAGTTACCATATCATTGGCTTTTTCCAGTGCCATATATCATTTAGCTGGAGGACTGGAAACCATAGAATTTTCCAGGTTCATACTAATTCACATTACACTCTCAGGCTCTCTTGAGAAGAGTGAAGAAGAGCTTTCTAATCTTGGAAAATATCTCATTATATCTCACTGTGTCAAGCCCATTACTTATCTACACACACACACACACACACACACACACACACACACACACACACACACACACACACACACAAACACAGACACACATGGGAAATGGATTGTTCTAAATCCAATTTGATCCATTAAGAGGATGGAATCAGCCCCCACCTCCAAGAAAATAAAATATGTGAGATATAATGAAAACTCTGAGGCAATTGGAGCTCTGTTGGAAGGGGAAATAAAATTTATAGGGTTCTCAACAGTCTCTTACTCTATGCTGGATCTCTTCTATAGAAACAGTAATGTGGTGGTTATATAACAATAGCTCTAGCACTGGCACAATATTGGCTGGGTTTACATCTCAACTCCATAGTTTTAGGACCTTTGGCAAGTCACTTAAACTGTGCATAAAACTCAGTTTCTTATTTTCTAAATCCAAAAATAAAAAATAAGAAAGAATAGGATTTCATAGGATTGATGAATTGAACTAGTTAATATGAATAGAATACTTGATAATATAACAAGCAATATTTTTCTACGGTTTATAGTTAAAATTGTGTTCAATTAAAAAACTGAACATATAAACATCTTTTTATCATCAAGTGATCACCAAGAGTTAATATACTTGGCTAATTCGTTTAATGTTCTTGATGAAATACCTCGATGAAATATCTAAGCCGGAGTAACTCATTTCCTCAAAACCAGTCATTTTATGGGCTATTATTAGAAGAAGACAATTAGATAAATAGAGCCCCCAAAGATCTCATTACAAAAATGGGTTCCCAGGACCTTACTATGACAGTACCCAAAACAGAAAAGTTTTAGGGAAAAAAATTTTCTGGTGTTATTTATATGTTCCCAATGACTGTCTCTGATTGGTTCTGGTCCTGATTCCTGCCAAACTGAGTGGACAGTTGTCAAAAAGCTAATAAATATCTCTGCCTCAAAGACAGAGGCATTCTTAAATTGTGTAGAGGCAGTTAAACTATATATAAAATGTCAAATACAAAACAATTAGAAATCAGATTTCTGATAAAATGGGAAGTAAATTTTAAAGATTCCAGCACACTACTCAGATAAAACCTTGTTTAAGGTCAAATGCAAACTACTCAGGACATCAGAATTCGGAAGGTCTAATTATACCAGAAGGTATAAATTGAGAATACTTTTTATATCACTACCACCCCACCCACACACAGCATGGCCTCATTCACACCTCCAGTTGCAGACAGCTCTCCTATTCTTGACTTGATGTTTTATTACACTTGTTCTGAACCTCTTTGCATCCTCATTGAAACTCAATTGGCTCTGCATCACTAGAATGATATACAGAGTTTTGGTAGTTAACACTATAGTGAATTGTTTAAAAGAGTTTTCTAATAAACCATAAACTCTAAGTCATTCTTCCCATAATAAAAAGACTGGTCAGGCAATTTATGCAATGACAGCTATAAAAAAAGCTTCATAAAATGAAAATATTCTAAGGTCAAATAGAATTGTATTCTCTAGAATAAGGACTTGGAAATCTCTGCACAGAGATTCAAGCTTTCTAACAGAGGTCCCTGGGATTCTGGGACATCTACTAAGCTCATTAAATTATACTGTTAGAGTTAGAGAAGCCAAAGGGTTGCCCATCGCCCCAAAACCTAGAGAGACAGAGATTGCCAAATTAGTGATGCCAGTACCATGGGGATTTTATTATTACCATGGCCCAGGCTCCCACAGTCTCCAGTCTCCTGATGAAACAGACTGGTCTGTGGACCCAGAACTGAGGAAGCACAGGGTTTATAAAGGATTCCACAGGCTTAGCAACACAAGTATCTCATTGGTGCACACAGATGCATTAGTTCAAAATTAGCAAATAGCAAAGAGGGCTTGTCAGAGGACAAAGGCGGGCAACCTTGTGACAAGAGTCCTTGTGGTCCGCAATTCCCACTATGTGAAGGATCTGATATCCTTTTACTTCTAACATGTACGGAGAAGAGATCTTGAAAGGTCCTCTATATTGCCCTTACATTCCGGCAGCAGGAGTACATCCCATTTTAACATTCCAAAGATACAATCCCCAAGGAGGATGACTACCTAGGAGAACAGACTCTTGCATGTCCTGCCCTTATTTCAGGCTTTAAGGTCTGAACTACCATAGCGTATGTTGTGTCAGGCTGCAACTCTGGGGTACACTGCTTTCTAACAATACCAGTGGAATCTGGATGCATGCTTTTGATTTCTTTCCAGAAATGTGGTCACTTAGTTAGTTATATATTAAGTATGGATTTGCAAGACCTCCTTTTGATATTGCTTTCCAGAGACTTTTTCATATAATAAGAGTTTATTTCCTTAGATATTTTTTTATTTAACCCACTTTATGTTGAGTAAATATCTCAAATGTATTTGGTGCTAAAAGTTCATAAGTTCCATAACTTCTGGCTTCAAGTTTGAGTGTTCTTTTTGCTATCTATATAAGGAAAGATGATTTAATTATTTCATGTGTGTGTGTGTGCATACACACAGTAGGGGGAAGAGGGAACTGTGTATTATGTATTATGTTCCCAGTTATTTTCCTGTTTTGATAAGCTTTACATTTTACATTGCATTTTATATTGTATGTTAAGGTCCAGAGTCGAGACCACACAATTGAAATAGAGCAAAGTTTTATTCCTATTGGGACCAGAATTCTGAACAAGGAGGATGCCATTTTGTAAAGACCATATGGACGGCTTCTTCTCAGGTTCTGAGCAGGGAGAAACACCATTTTGTAAGAACCACATAGTGTAAGCCACATTTAAAGTCTTCACAAGCTTATTTCCATAGACCCAGCCCTTAACTACGTGACCATACCTGGTAGTCTACCAGCAAAAGGCAAGAGAGCAGTAGGAAGGTTCCCCTAGACAACAGCCAACCATTTAAAGGATCATCAGAAAGGTGGAACCTTCCTATATCCTTTCCCTATATATAATCTTCCTCATGACCTTGGTGGGGCTCATCTCTTTTGGGGGATGGTCCTGGCTGGCCAGTGTGAGGGTCTTGTTGGCAAACAGATTGAAGTATTAAACTTATTTCAGTTATGTTGTCTTTTCCTTCTACTCTGGACCCTAACATTCCATCTACCAACAAGTTAAAAACTGATTGATCCTGCAGGAGGTGACCCTGTCCAGGGGTTACAAGCCAGTTTTATAGGGTTAGAAGCAGGAGTCTTGACCTTTAAGCTGCTTGGCTTCTAGGGTATTGCATCATGTCCTTTTTTGGCTAGTTGTCTAGGGCAGTATATTGGGGTTTATAGGGCCCTAGGGTCTGCATCATTATTGTTGGGATAGAAACTTAGCCCTGACATGGAAACAGCCTTGTCAGCCTTAAATGGAAACTTAACTATGGGTTGACAAACTGGAGTCTCTTCTGCTTCAGGCTTCACACTGTTGTCTCATTTAATTTTGTGCAACCAACCCATCATATGTGCAGTTATTGTATTATTTTAGAAGTGAAAAAAAAATGAAGCTCTGACACATTGAGTCATTGGCTATAGTTCACGTTTCTGAGAAAGCCAAAATGAGTTTTACTCTTCATAGCCTTATACCTTTTCTCCTACTTTTACAAGCATCATGGCCTCATAGCATTTCCTCTCAAGTGAAATATGGTCCCTGAATTCCAAATGAGGTCATTCTTTCAGACTTTTGAAAATCCTCTCTGCATTTGAATTGGACTCAAATGACAACCATTATCATCTTCCTCATTTTTTGATCTCTCCTTTTCTTTAAACCATGCCACCTTCTCTGTTTCTTAACTGTTCTTGCCTTTCATATAATCACCTTACATTTAAAAAAAAGAAGTTATCTCTGTGCCTCACCAAATAGAAAAGTTAGTTGATTTAATGTAGGAATTCTTCTAGTTTTGCTGAATCTTCAGAGAAAATTACTAAATTCTGGACAACCTAATTCAAGAGAAAACCTTTTCTTCTCTCTAATGACTGCTTATTGTCTACAGCATCTTGAAGAAATGTTTATTTTGTTAGCTTGTTTTCCTCATAATGGAATACACAGTACAGTTCTCTGCTTTGTATAGTAGTCTGTTTGTGATACTGATCATCTTGAGAGCTGAGTGTGCTATAACGAGATGACCTGCATCTAGATTCCTAAGAGTGCTGGCTTAAAATAGAATATTTTGTCTCACTCAAGACATGGAAATCAAAATATGTGGGAGAGGAATTGAGAGCTTGCAGCTTAACTATGGGTCCAGATGATCCTCAGGTAAAAGTTTAAGATCTTGCTGGCACAGAAAACAAGGCTGTGGGGAGCATGGCGCACTGCACAGTCTGGGAACTCGGAAATTCTGATGCTGAACCTTCAGGCCTTCTGGAAAAGGCAACTGGGATATTGGATTATCTGTTAAATGTGCCCCAGATGGAGGGACATCAGCTGAATTATAGTTCAGATCAGACAGGCATATGAGGAAATTAAAGTCAGTAAAGAAATGGAAAAGTCCTTTACAATATCTGTCTCATGCCAAATAAAACATTGTTTCTGCCATTTCAACACCTCTTTAGATCTAAGACACTTCTTTCTGGAAATCTCCCTTTTTTAATCACATTCCTATTATAGATCATGTTATAATCAATATTATATATCATATTATATAGATAAAGATTGAATAAAGTCCTCAGGTTCAAACACTAGAACACTGGACAGACGAAGTCTGAAAGTGAATGGTGGCCTAGAGAATAACACTCACACACACACCTAAGTATAACACACACATACACACACACACACACACACACACACACACACACACACGGAGGGAGAAAAGGATTTTCAGGAGTTCCCTCATGTTTGCCCTTTGCTCCTAAGAAGAAGCCATCTCTGAGAATCCGGAAATGCAAGAGAGTGACTTCCTTCCACTCCAAGTATTTAATCTGAGAGAAATGACCACCCATGAAGACGGGATCAGATAGTCTCAACACCCGTCCAAGGTGCTACATTCAAAGGTATTTCCAACCAATAAGTAACAAGGTGTAGACTGAGTGAGGTAAAATTAGATCAATCCCAGTAATCCCACAGAGAATGTTACATAGAACTTTTAGCAATGAGTTCAGATTCAGATGATGAATTGACATAATTTCTTAAAATAATTGTTCTTTAATTAAAGAAATATGATTTACAAAATTATTGATAGTCATGTTTTAGGCATACCATATTTCAACAGCAAACCTATCACGTGTCAACTCCCTCGACTAGTGCTCCCATACTGTCATCCACATTCCCACCCCTACAACTCCCATCCCCACATCAAAACGGCTGCTCTGAGATTTACATCCACGGCTTGGGTCTGGTCATCAACCATGCCATCAGCATCGCCCTTCAGTTGCAAGTGGCCACCAATATGTCTGTCCACTGTGGAGCTGGTGGATGCGCTGGAAATGAAGAGCAATGCGAGAGAGCCGCTTACGCGCAACCGCAATAACTCGCATCTTTAGGGTCACCCCCAAGTAACCGAAATGGTGGCTGGCCAGCCCTCAATGACAGGGCCCCAAGAGCCCGCGGCCCCAGGACTCTGAATCTGGGGAAGAAGGGGTTTGGTCACACCTGGCGATGCTCAGAGCTTACTACTCCTGACTCTGCTCTGAGCACAGGGGGTCATTCTTGACGGATTTGGGGAAATACATGGGGTGCAGGATGTCAAACACATGACTATCCTTGTTCACTCACTATTTCTTCTCTCCAGCCCCAAGGACTCTGAATTGGGGAGGACACAAGGATGGGGAACGGGTGGTGTTGTTTATGTTCAGTTACAGTTGTTTTAGACAATAAAAAGTAATTAGTTGTGGTGTCCAAAGGAAAAAAAAAATTCTAGCTGCTTCCTGTTGATAGGTGACAGTTGTGGGGCTATCAGAACTTTTCACTTTCTATTTTTATCTAAGGAGCAAATATTTTCTATTTAAAATTTTTCTTCAGGGCCAGAATGTTGGTGCAGCGGTGGGGCTTTTGCTTTGCATGCAGCTGACCTAGAACAGACTGCAGTTCGATCCCCCCCCCCTTCCCCCGGCAACCCATATGGTCCCCCAAGCCAGGAGCAATTTCTGAGCCCACAGTCAGGGAGGAACCCTAGAGCGTCACAGTGTGTTACTCCAAAAAACAAAAATAAATGAATAAACTAATTAATTAAAAAAAGGTAAACCGGGGCTGGAGAGAGAGCATGGAGGTAAGGCGTTGGACTTGCATGCAGAAGGACAGAGGTTCGAATCCTGGCATCCCATATGGTCTCCTGAGCCTGCCAAGAGCGATTTCTGAGCATAGAGCCAGAAGTAACCCCGAGCGCTGCCCAGTGTAACACAAAAACCAAAAAAAAAAAAAAAAAAAAAAAAAAAAAAGCAAACCATTTCTATAAAACAAACGAACAAACAAAAGAATTGTTTCTTCGTCTGTCTTTTTTGTTTGGTTTTGGACCACACACACCTGGCAGTGCTCAAAGGTTACACTTGGCTCTTGTATGCACTGAGAAATTACACCTGGCTCAGGGGACCATATGGGATACTGAGGATTGAACCCAGGTCAGCTGTGTACAAGGCAAACACACTCACCACTGTGCTATTGCTTAAGCCCCCCCCCTTTTTTGTTTTTTTTTTTTGTTTGTTTGTTTATTTGTTCAGCCTGTGTCTTACAGAACTCTAATTTTCAGATTCAGAAGTCATTCAGTCATTTTAAGTGCTTACTTAAAGTGATCAGGTAAAAATTATTGTCAAGACAAAGTTTAAACTTGAAACATATATAAATAATTTATACTGAAAAACCAATAATTGCTCAGACTCAATATTCTTGTCATCTTCATAGCACATATCTTGGGGATAAAATGACAACATTCAATTGGGAAGTCAGCCATAATCATTCCTGTTCACTTGAGACTTCGTGGAAGTTTGTCACTTGAGTTACTTCTCTTCACTAGAGTTCATGTGGTTTTCTGATCATATATTTGCATTAGTTGCTTAATACAGTGGTTTGCAACATTTCATTATATTATGCAGATATTGCATAATTTAATACAAATTTAATAAATTGGGTTATAAAGTTTCACACTACTCCAAGCAGTGAGTCATCAAGGTCTTGAAAGTTCATTGCAGCTCAGCTCTATTTATAATATCCAGAATCTGGAAATAACCCAGATGCCAGAGAACAGATGAGTGTTTAAGGAAACTGTGGTACATTTACATAATGGAATATTATGCAGCTGTCAGGAAAAATGAAGTCATAAAATTTTTCTATACATGGTTGGACATGGAAACTATTATGCTGAGTGAAATGAGTCAGAGGGACAGAGAGATAGACACAGAATAGTTTCACTCATCTGTGGGAATTAAGAAAAATAAAAGATAGTATGGTAATAATACCCAGAGACAGTAGAGGTGAGGTTTGAAAGGACCAGCCTTACTATAAAGAGTGGTGGGTGCAGTTAGAGAAATAACTACACCAACAACTATCATAACAATGGTAGTGAGTGACAGGCATTCGAGAATGCCTGTCTCGTATACAAGCAAGGGGCTGGAGAGGAATAAGTTGGGGGCAGTGGTGTTGTGAATGTTCCATTGGTGAAGGGGGGTGTACTTTTTAATCCTGGTGCTTAAATAATATTAATACAATTTTTTAAATAATAGTGAAGGGCTGGAGAGGTGGTGCAGAGAGCCACCTAGGATGGCCTAGGATGGACCTCGGTTTGATCCTCTGGTGTCACAGATGGTTCCCCAAGCCAGGAGCAATTTCTGAACTCATAGCCAGAAGTAACCTCATCAGATGTGGCCCCAAAACCCAAAAATAGATAAAGAAATAAAAAAATAAAAGTGAGTCAAGAGAATCCACAGTGGAAGTAAATCACCTTATTTATATCTAAAGTAATCATACCTTATTTTTACTTACTAAACTAATGTCAGACATTTTCATTAAAACAAGCATTTTTCTTTTTTTTTCCCACAGCCCCATATTTTTCTATCATCAAATAAAATCATCTGATCCAAATAAAAAGATCCTTGAAAAAAAAACCAAAAACCTCAAAGTCTTGTAAGTTATTTATTTTTCATAAATTTTTATCCCATTTTTTTCCCATTTTTATCCATTGTTTTCTCATATTTGGCATATATGAATTTTGTGTAAATTTTGCTATATTTGTAGTTAGTTATCTTTTCTTTCTTGATGCTATTGTAATGGAACATTTTAAAAAGTTAATATTGCCACTAAAAATATGAACTGTGCATTGACCTTGTATCAAATATAACTTGCTAATCTTTCAATTCTTCTTTAGTCTATTTAATAGTAGCTGCTACAAGTTTTTATGAAATTTATCCAAAATCTGTTGTTGATGTAATGGCAGTTGGACTTGGACATGCCCCTGGACATGCCCCTTGTCATGCTGGGTATAAAAGGAAAAACTTGGTCAGTTGGCCTGAGGGTCCAGGATAGTAAGCAGAGCCAAGCCTGCTGGTCTGCAGGGGGCCAGAGATAACACATTGGATAGATACTGCCTGCTTTGTATATATTCCTCTTTCTTGAACCCATGCCTCCCATGCAACCTTTGGCCAGTGAATTTCCATGTATCTCTCCCTCTGTCTCAGAAACTCGAGGCAGCAGAAACAGGTCTCAGAGTCCAGGCTCATTACCACACAATTGAGGGGAAAAATAAAAATGAATGGTACCAAAACCAAACAGCCGTATGAACATTGAGTGGAAATAAAAAATGATCAAACTTAAACACCAAACCCAAAGTCAACAACAGAATCGATACCCTATCTACAAAAAGCTATATACAGAGGGGACCAGTTATACTAGCAGTCCAAGGGCAAAAAAGGGAGATATGGACACATGCTGGAAAAAGGGGTGGAGAAAGGACAACCCTGGTGGTAAGAATGGCCGATTCATTGTCACTATGTACCCTAAATATTACTGTGAAAGATTTGTTATTCAATTTGGTCACAATAAAAATCTTTTTTTTTTTTTAAAGAGAGAGTGGTTCCCGACTGTGAGGAACTATGAGTGTTGCCTATGTGTATTTTTCTACTGTACTGTCTCCTGAACCTCTCGGGAGTGGGCCAAAAAGGGCCCAGAAAAATTGCTCTCCCAGAGGCTCCAGAAGAGCACGGCTGCTCCACTTCAATACGAGGTCATGAGCTCTTTCTAAAGAAAGAACTCCACTGCAACAAGAAGTAAAAATCATACTAGTAACTGTGCTGGATCACTGGAGCCCAGCATTTCTCTCTGGACTGTCTTCTCTGCTGCGTGCTCGGGCCTAAGATTTGATCCTGTGTGAAGCTTCATCCACGGAGGGCTCCCCTTCCTTGGAGGCAAGTCGATTCACTCAGAAAGAGTGGAGCCAGAGAAGTGTGGTCGTGCACATCATTTAGCCAAAGAATACCACCACAACATGTAGAAAAACCCACAATACAAGTGTGACAATGGGGAAACAACACAGGCCAGCATCAGACATAGAGAATGAAGATGACAACTCTGATGACTGGAAAACAGCCAACCAACTAGTCAGTCTCTCAGATAAGGAGTGTAGAGAAGAAATATAGAAGATGCTCAAAGAACTCAAAGAAACCATGGATCAAGTTGAACAGAACACTAATAAGAATCAAGAAAATATGAAGGCAGAAATCAGAAAACACCAAACTGAAATAACAGGTCAAATAGCAGGCCTGAAAAACTCAGTAAATGAATTGAATGACAAAATGGATATGCTCTACAACAGGGTAACAAAAGCTGAGGATAGAATTAGTGCTGTGGAAGATGAGATAAATAACAACTCCATACAGCGGGAGAGATTGGAAAAAAAAAACTTAAAGAAAATAAATAGAAAATGGAAAAATTGGTCAAAGAATGTGAACAGATGAAAATAGAAGTCTATGATAAGATCAACAGAAACAACTTAAGAATCATTGGAGTCCCAGAGACCCAGGAAGAAAATTTCCAGGAAGAATCAAAGGTCAAGAACATCATTAAAGAGAAACTTCCAGAGCTAAAGAATATATGTGATCAAACTCTTTTGCCTGAAGAGTACCAACAAAAAGAGACCTCAGAAAAAATACCCTAAGACACATCCTAGTCAAAATGATGAATCCCACAGATAGAGACAGAATTCTCAAAGCTGCAAGATCAAAAAGGGAAATTACATTCAAGGAAACATCCTTGAGATTTACAGCAGACCTGTCACCAGAAACACTCAAGGCCAGAAAGCAGTGGTGGGACATAGTGACAAAACTCAATGAAATAAATGCTTCACCTAGAATACTGCACCCAGCACAATAATTGTGGGGGGCCCTCAACAAGGCTTTGTCAACACTGGATAGGTCAACCAGGTTGAAACCCAAGAAGAATATATTAGACCTGAGAAGAAAAATGGAAGAAAGAGGCCTAGTAGATATATATAGGACACTCCACCCCCAGAAACCTGGATACACACTTTTCTCCAATGTACATGGGACATTCTCCAGGATAGATTACATGCTGGCACATAGAACATACCTCCATAATATCAAGAGGATAGAAATTTTTCAGGCTACCTTCGCTGACCACAAGGCTCTGAAATTATATGTTAACTCCAAAGGGACACAGAAGAAAAACTTTAACAACTAGAAGTTAAACAGCCTCTTACTGAATAACCAGTGGGTCTGGGATGAAATCAAAGAGGAAATAAAAACTTTCTTGGAAACAAATGATAATAAAGACAGAAACTATCAGAACTGATGGGACACAGCAAAAGCGGTACTGAGAGGAAAATTTTAGCTTTGCGAGCACATATCAGGAAGGAAGAAGGGGCCTACCTGAATAGCTTAATGATTCAGCTCATAGAATTATAAAGTGCTCAACGAAAGGACCCAAAAATAGGGAGACAGAAGGAAATAACAAAGGTGAGAGCAGAAATCAACGAAGTGGAAACCCAAAAAACAATCTGAAAGATTAATGAAAGCTGAAGTTGGTTCTTCAAAAAAAAAATAAAAAATAAACAGGATTGGTAGACCATTAGCAAAACTAACAAAGAGAGAGAGAGAGAAACTTGATAACTCATATTAAAAATGAAAAAGGGGAGATCACTACCAATAATGCAGAGATTCAAAGGGTAATCAGAAACTACTTTGAGAAACTCTATGCCACTAAAAATGAGAACCTGGAAGAAATGGATAAATTCTTGGACTCATATAACCTTCCACGGTTGAAGGAAGAGGATGTAGCATATCTAAACATCCCCATCACTATTGATAAAATTAAAACGGTAATCAAATGTCTTCCCAAAAACAAAAGTCCAGGCCCAGATGGATTCACTGATGAATTCTTTCAAACTTTCCAAGAGGAACTACTACCAATCTTGGCAAGACTCTTTCATGAAATTGAAAAACAAGAACACATCCAAATAGCTTTTATGAAACCAACATCACCTTGATACCTAAACCAGACAGAGATGCTATGAAAATAGAAAATAACAGACCAATATTGCTGATGAACACACATGCAAAGATCCTCAACAAAATCCTGGCAAATAGGATTCAATGCCTCATTAAGAAGATCATCCACTACAATCAAGTAGGTTTCATCTCAGGAATGCAAGGATGGTTTAACATCCATAAATCTATCAACATAATACACAACATCAACAACAAGAAAAATAAAAATCACATGATCATATCAATAGATGCAGAGAAAGCATTTGATAAGGTCCGACACCCATTCTTGATCAAAACTTTCAGCAAGATGGGAATGAAAGGAACCTTTCTCAATATAGTTAAAGCCATCTATTACAAGCCAGTGGCAAATATTGTCCTCAATGAGACTAACTAAAAGCCTTCCCTCTAAATTCTGCACAAGACAAGGCTGTCCTCTCTCACTGCTCCTATTTAACATAGCACTGGAAGTCCTTGCTATAGCGATTAGGAAAGAAAAAGATATCAAGGGAATCCAGGTAGGAAAGGAAGAAGTCAAGCTCTCACTGTTTGCAAATGACATGATACTCTACTTAGAAAACCCTAAAGACTCTACCAAAAACTTCTAGAAACAATAGACTCATATAGCAATGTGGCAGGCTACAAAACAACACACAAAAATCAATGGCCTTTCTATACACCAATAATAATAGGGAAGAAATGGACATTAAGAAAACAACCCCATTCACATTAGTGCCACACAAACTCAAATACCTTGGAGTCAACTTGACTACAGATGTGAAGGACCTATACAAAGAAAACTGTAAAACTCTGCTCCAAGAAATAAGAGAGGATACATGGAAATGGAAACACATACCCTGCTCATGGAATGGCAGGATTAACATAATTAAATAAAATGGCAACACTCCCCAAAGCATTGTACAGATTTAATGGGATCCCTCTAAAGATACCTATGACATTCTTCAAAGAAGTGGATCAGGCACTTTTGAAATTCATTTGGAACAATAAGCACTCTCGAATAGCCAAAGCAATTATTGGTAAAAAGAATATGGGATGCATTACTTTCCCCAACTTTAAACTGTATTACAAAGCAATAGTTATCAAAACAGCTTGGTATTGGAATAAGGACAGACTTTCAGATCAGTGGAATATACCTGAGTACTCAGAGAATGCTTCCCAGATATACAATCATCTAATCTTTGATAAAGGAGTAAGAAATCCTAAATGCAGCAAAGAAAGCCTCTTCAACAAGTGTTGTTGGCACAACTGGCTAGCCACTAGCAAAAAAGCAAACTTAGACCCCCAGCTAACATCATGTATGAAGGTAAATTCCAAATGGATTAAAGACCTCGATATCAGACCTGAAACCATAAGGTATATATAACAGCACGTAGGTATAACACTCCATGACATTGAGACTAAAGGCATCTTCAAGGAAGAAACTGCACTCTCCAAACAAGTGAAAGCAGAGAGTAACAGATGGGAATACACTAAATTGAGAAGCTTCTGCACCTTGAAGAAAATAGTGCCCAGGATACAAGAGCCACCCACTGATTGGGAGAAACTATTCACCCAATACCCGTCAAATAAGGGGCTAATATCCAAAATATACAGTGCACTGACAGAACTCTATAAAAAAATCTAATCCTATCAAAAAATGAGGAGAAGAAATAGACAGACACTTTGATAAAGAAGAAATACAAATGGCCAAATGCACATGAAAAAATGCTCCACATCACTAATCATCAGGGAGATGCAAATCAAAACAATTATGAGGTACCACCTCACACCACAGAGACTGGCACACTTCACAAAGAATGAGAGCAAGCAGTGTTGGCGGGGATGTGGTGAGACAGGAATTCGTATATCTACTGCTGGTGGGAATGCCGAGTATTTTAACCTTTCTGGAGAGCGAATGGAGATTCCTCCAAAAACTGGAACTTGAGCTCCCATACGATTCAGGTATACCACTCCTAGGGATATACCCTAGGAACACAAAAATACAATACAAAAACCCTTCCTTTCACCTATATTTATTGCAGCACTATTTACCATAGCAAGACTCTGGAAACAACCAAGATGCCCTTCAACAGGACTAAAGAATCTGTGGTACATATACACAATGGAATATTATGCAGCTGTCAGGAAAGTTAAAGTCATGAAATTTTCCTATACATGGATGTACATACATGGAATTTATTATGCTGAGTGAAATAAGTTAGAGAGAGAGAAAAAATGCAGAATGGTCTCACTCATCTATGGGTTTTAAGAAAAAGGAAAGACATTTCTCAACAATTTTCAGAGACAAAAGAGAGGAGGGCTGGATGTTACAGCCGACCTCATGATCCTCTCCACAAAGAGTGATGGATTTAGTTAGAGAAATAACTACAATAGTTAGAGAAATAACTACTATCCTAACAATGAGAATATATGAGAGAAATAGAAAACCTGTGTAGAGTACAGGTAGGGGCGGGGAGGGGAAGAGGGATATTTGGGTCATTGGTGATGGGAATGTTACACTGGTGATGGGGTGTGTGTCATATTATATAACTGAAACTCAACCACAATCATGATTGTATCCAAGGTGTTTAAATAAAAACTATTAATAAAAAAAGAGAGAGATACTTGGTTTCTCTTTCTCTCTTTAGTCCCAGGCTGGAAATCAGTACATGTTGGCATTCCTGGGTGGGTGCATTGCCCTACCTGGCAACCAAACCTCAATGGGTTCTGTGATCCTTATAGCACCAGATCCTGGTATCCTTGGGCCTCTAATATTCAGCTCTACTGCCCTGGCAGCCTTGGGCCCTTACAACAACCAAGAATTAGGTGGAATTGCAGTAACTGCAGCTTGGATGGACCTGCAGAAAATGGTGGTGATTTTGCAAATTTTTACAAAAATCTGTGTCAGGATTTTCCTTCCAGGTAAAAATTGAAATGGTTCAGGTTCTTTATATACTCAGAAGAGATATGTAGTGTCTTAAATTCTTTCAATATTACATTATTTAAATGAAAATCGATAGTTTTCATTAAGCAAGAAATTTACTTGGTAAGGTTTAGGCCACAAGGCCATTGAGGAAAAAAGGCAAAACACTCCAAGACTTAACCTCAAAGAATTCTTTAATGATAGGATGCCAAAAGAAAGAGCTATAGCATCAATGCTGAATAAATGGGACTAAATCAAATTAAAAAGTTTCTGTGTGGCAAAAGAAAAATTAGAAGGCAGTTCAACTGAATGGGGGAAAATATTTGCACTCCACACATCAGATAAAGATTTGATATATATGATACACAAAATACTCACAAAGGTTAATTCCACAAAACCTAAAAAAAAAAAAAACCTTCAAAAAATGGGGAAATGAAATGAACAGACTCTTCTCTGAGGAAGACCATCAGATGGCCAACAGACACATGAAAAAATGCCATCATCACTTATCATTCGGGAAATCCAAATCAAGATAACAACAAGATATCATCTTCCACCAGTGAGGAGGGCACATATCAAAAACAATAGGAACAATCTCTGTTGGTGGGGACATGATGAGAAAGAAAATCATTCACTACTAGTGGGAATGCTTTCTGGTCCAACCCTTATGGAAAACAGTATAGAGTGTTCTCAGTAAACTCAGAATTGAGCTGCCATATGACCCAGAAATCCCTCTTTGGGATAACTACCCCAGGATAGAAAAACATTCATCCAAAAGGATGTATGCATGCCATTATTCATTGTAGCACTTAGTACAATTGCTAAAACTTGGAATCAACCTAGATGTCCAACAACAGTTGAGTGGATCATAAAGACATGGTACACACACATATATTTATCATGGAATACTACATATCTGTAAGGAATGATGCAATCATGCAATTTGCAGCAACATGTTAATTCTGGATAGTGAACACCCTTCTCGAGGAAAATGCTTTGATTTCTGATAATAAGGAAGCAAAATGTTTCAAAACGTTTCCTCTTGATAACCAAAATGTGCTGAAAATTTGAAACCCTACAATATGGAGATGAAACAGGTAAAAGAGAAAAACCTTTTTAACAATCTTTAAAAGTAAGGACAGTGTTCCAGAGAAAAGTAGTTATTTCACTGAAAGGGAAAAAATCTATTGACACTTTAGTGTGTGCTGCAAGTAACCAAACTAAAATACACACAAAAACAAAAACGGCACTTTGTTAAAGGCATGATATATCATAAAGGAATTATGATAGAGTGCCTGAAACATTTAAAAAATAATTTTTGTTAAGCATATTTGTTACAAAATTATTCATACTTGAGTTTCAATCATAGAATGTACACCACCCTTCACCAGTGCACTTTCCCTACCACCAATGTCCCTTGTTTCCTTCCCCTTCACCTTCCTCTGCCTATGTCAGGGGCAGGCATTTTGCTTTTTGCTCTCTATCTCTCTTTATGACACTGAGGTTTGCAAAATTTTCTTTATGACACCATGGTTTGCAATATTGTTAATTAAAGGGTACCATGCATGTCACATTCATTTTCAGCATTTAGTTCTTGTCCAGAGTGATATGTTCCAACTATCAATGTCATAATGTATCTTTCTCTATTCTAACTGAACTCAGCACTTTTTATGGCAAGCTTCCTATCATGGACTAGTCCTCCTGTCCCTCATCCCTATTTTCTCTAGATATAGTTACCATATTGGCATTTATTATTCTTATTATTTATTATTATTATTTATTATTATTATGCCACAAATGATTATTCTGTGTCTACACCTCTCCTTCTGACTCATTTTACTCAGAAAAACAATCTGATGTGTTGATGTATGTAGAGATGATGCACTGTGCATGGCTCAGTGTTTTTGTGTAGTCACAAGAAACAGAAGTTACACACCCGTACATTGTATCCACTCATTGTATGATAGACTGGATTCAAAAAACTCCCTGCTGAACTAAACTCTGTGATAGATGACACAGTAAAGATAATTTGTAAAATTCACAATAGTGATCAAATCCAGGCTTTTCACCACCTTGGGTGAGAGTATGGATGCCCACTACGAGCATCTTCTCCATGAAGAAGTGAAGTGGCTGTTCAGAGGAAGGGTGCTCTCTTGCCTTGTTGGCAAGAGGGGAAGAAGTAGTGCAGTTCCTGTGAGAGCAGAACTCTGACTTTGTACAGCCCCAGTTGGACAAGGAATGGGTAGCTAAGCTTGTGTATTTGGCAGACTTTGTTCATTTTCTGTATGAACTTAATATTTCTCTGCAGGAGAGTTTCACAAGTAGTTTTTACAGTGAGACATAAGATGGATGTGTTCAAAAAAGAATCTGATTCTGGGATAGCTGTGTGTGAGAAGGAGATATTGAAATGTTTCCAGTCTTGCAAAAAAAATTTCTGATTGGCACTTATATTATGCAGAAAGTTATAATCAATATGAAAAACAGCATTTAAGGGCATTAGCTCACAACTTTCATCATGAGTACTCTGAACATGAGAATCCACAGAAAAAAAAAATTCTGGGTTGAGAATCCCTTCATGGAAGATGTCCACTCTTGTGCAAAATAAAATATGTGTTTTAAGATCACTCCAGGCACTGTATTTCTAAACTCCACCCAACCTGGTCTGAAGAAGCAGGGTAGCAGGAAAGAAATAATAAACCAAGCTAGCCAGGAAAGGATGATCATGAAGTCCATGGCCTTTTACCTTGTACTTGAGCCCCAAAAGCTAGAACACCTCTTTCTTTATTAAAACAAATTCCCAATACCAGGAGGCTTCAGGTCAAGAGAGAGAGAGTCAAAGGTACATATTCAGAGGACTTTTACATATCAAAGGAAGAGGTTTAAGAAAGGATGCCATTGGGGGAACACCTTTGTTTAGGGTTGATACTAGGTATCATCTTACACTCTTGGAGCCAGCCGGGGCTGCATACAGGGTGAGCACTGACAGAGGCTAGGAGCAGAGTCCTGACTCCTGGAGTGGCCGCCAGGCACACAGAAGAGCCAAATTAAAAGTGTAAAGAACCACATGTGGCTCGCGAGCCGCAGGTTGCCGACCACTGTCCTAGGTTAACTTGTGCAAGGCAAATGCCCTGCTGCTTGTGCCACCACTTCAACCCCTAAGCTATCTTTTCTTATTTACCAATGTTCCTTTTATATTTTCAATATAAGTCATAATCATATAATTAGAAATATATATTTTCTTTTTATAGTTTTTAGATCTTTTACTGAAGTATTTGAACTATTTGCATTAACTTTTGTATAAAGTATAAAGTGGAGATTTAAGTTCACTATTTTGACTCAAATATCTCATCATTCTAATGTTATGTTTTGAATAATTATTCTTTTTTTTTTTTTTTTGGTTTTTGGGCCACACCCGGTGACGCTCAGGGGTTACTCCTGGCTATGCGCTCAGAAGTTGCTCCTGGCTTGGGGGACCATATGGGACGCCGGGGGATCGAACCGCGGTCCGTCCTAGGCTAGCGCAGGCAAGGCAGGCACCTTACCTCTAGCGCCACCGCCCGGCCCTTGAATAATTATTCTTATATCTACTGAATGATCTTGGCATCCTGGCCAAAGATCAATTGCTGTAAACATAAATTCTTAGTTTTAGATTATAATTATAATCCATTGATCTCTGTCCATTCTTACACCAGTACATTGTTTTTTTATTACTGTAGCATTGAGGCAAGTTTTTTGTTTTTTGTGTTTTGGGGCCACACCCGGTGATGCTCAGGGGGTTACTCCTGGCTATGTGCTCAAAAATTGCTCCTGGCTTGTGGAACCATATGGGATGCCAGGTATAGAACCACAGTCTGTCCTATTTTAGCGCATGCAATGCAAATGCCCTACCGCTTGTGCCACTGCTCTGCTCCCCCTTTTTAAATTTTATAACTGTATTATTTGAGTTTAACTTCAAACATTGCATTTTTCAATCCTGAAAGTCTCCTTTGCATCTGCCTCCTTATTTGTTTAACAACTTGTGCTTTATTTTGTTTGTTTTATTTCTTCCCTTCCATTCCCTTTGTTGTTGTTGTTGTTGTGATGACCAAAGATTAAGCATTCAGTTGCAGCGTTTTCTGAGGAACCTATGCTTATGATGGCAGTACTTGTACACAGTTGGTGCAGTGCTCAGTCAAAGGGCTAGGCTGACCAAAGTGCACTTGGATTGTGAGGTCATTCTGAGGATAGAAATTGAGATTGTATACCTGTCATGAATTTTACCCCTGAGTGACCCTAGTCCTGGGAATTCAAGCTTTTCATATTTTAATATAAAAATGATCAGATTTAGAACCATCAAATGTGGAACTTATTCTGTATATTTATTCTGTATTTTATAATTTTAAATCTAAAGTTTCCATTGGTATATCTTTCTCATTTGGCCTATTCAAAATTTTGTTGTGGTTTCTGGTCCTTCTTGGTTTAATTCCTCATGACTTAAACTATAAAAATGACTGAAAGTTACTTTGAAGGTGTTCAAAACTCATATGGATTTGCTTCATTGGGCATACTTCGTATCCATGATCATTTGGAACTACATTTTCAGTGTAAAGCACATATCCAGGCAACTTGTATTCTTATTCAAAATAGAATTATTATGTTAGAATTACATAAAATTATATAATTATATTATGTTATATTATGTAGAATATATTATGTTAGGAATCTGCTGGGGAAACTGTTTATTTTCCTCTGCAACTCAGAGTTGTATTTGAGAGAAGTTTACTCTTCCCCTTCATGTGGTCATAGTTTTCTATGTTATTCTACTTCTGAGATTTTTATTTTTTGTAAGTTCTAACATCCCTGTGTATGCACTCAGGGCTCATTCCTGTTGGTACTTGGTGATGCCAAGGATTCAACCTGGGTCTCCCAGTACTAAGCAAATGCCCTAGCTGCTGTGCTATCACTCTGTCCCCTAACACTGGATTCTTATAGAACCCCCATTGACTCTGTTCCCAAAATACCTAGCAGATAGAGCCCCTTAGAGCAACTGTTCCAGGGATTCTCCTTGAAGAGAAAAAGCTTCAGAGGCACTGCTTGAGAACTAGAGGGAAAGGAAGCACAAAGAGGGGCACCATCTCTCCATGATTTGAGCTTACTTTGGGCTTGACTTTGGGCCTTCCCTCCTCCTTCACAAAGAGCTCAGTTAATGAGATTGCTTAGTGAAGCTGTGGCCATTATTATCACTTATTATGATGCTCCTTAAACACTCAATGTTTGCTTATGTTCATGATTAACTTCTCCCTTGTGCCTCACATCCTCCTAGCTTTCCATCTTTTATATCCCTAGCCCTGTCACCTGCACATATCCCAGCTTCTCTTGCCCTATGTAAGCACTGTTAGAATGAAATAAAATGTCTCTGATAATCAGCCTGGGACCTGTTCTTTCCTGGCCATCAGCTGTGGACAATGTATTCACTTCCTGAATATACCTGGTGATGGAAGTTGACTATCTCTGGCCAGCTGGGGCAATGCCCCCAAATACCCACTCAAATCTAGCTCCAGATGTTGATGCAGCTCTTAAACTCTCAAGTCTTGGATTCTAAGGTTTGGTGGGTACCAGGGGCAAGTACCATTCAGCATTCCAGATACCTCTAAATGTGCATTTTATTCTTTATGTCCATCCTGTTATATCAGCTTTTCTCCAACTCAACCCTGTATCATAAATATTTAAAAATACAGCAATTTTCTTTCTTCTGAACATTTATTCTGTAATGTTACCTGCCATGGAATCTAATTAATGGATTTTAATCTTTAGTCCATATGAAGTTAGATAGTGTGGGATTGGATTTGGGTTCTAGCAGCATAACCTTTGGTTGGTTATTTTTTCTGTGCCGATGTAGATCCAAATATCTGAAAAATGGAGAGATGGAACTAAATTATATTTATAAATTTGTTCACCTATAAATGCCCTTGACTTTTAGATGAAACATTTTTTTTTTATGTACAGGAGCTTCAATAGCTATTAATCACAGACAGGGAGTTATTTTATATAGATGGTGATGAGATAGTTCTATTCAAAAGTGCAGTTTTTCTTTGACCTGAGTGATTCATTTATTTCTAGATAGAGGGAGTTTAGGGGTTCTTATAGGGGAGTTTGTATATTTGATTGATGGCTATAGCAATTCCCTTTTAAAATATAGGAGTAAAACAAAAGATACCAAGGAGTAAAAGTTGTTCTTTTTTTTTTTTCCTCCTGGAATTTAATAGGCTTTAGAAGAGGTCAAATAACAATGTTATATTCTTAAAAAGAAGATAGTCCAGAATGCCCACTAATGTCCTTTTGTTGTTGTTTATTTTCAAAATTTGATTTGGATTTATTTAAGAGATTTATTGGCCTCAGAATTCTCTTCAAATTTCTCACATTCAGAGAGATAACTCTATTTTAGCAGATTCAACGCTTTCAAAGGCTTTCAAAAAAACCAAACAACAAACCATAAATCGACAGCAAGTATTGAAAGAAAAAATTCTCTTGGAGAAATGCTTTTTGCTGCTGAGAATCCATGAATCATAAAATAATAAAAACAATATAACCTTAAATGGTGCTTTCTTTCTGTTATTTGAAGGTGAAAGAGCAAAACCATGGCCTTGAAATAATGAAATGCAATGAAACAGTACAAAAATCTATTATTCAGTTGCTTGGTACATAATGATAGCTTCTTATTTTATTATTCTTGGCTCCTGGGCACTTACGCTGAGCAGATTTATGAAAATTTTACAATTAACAAGTGTTCCTCTTTGACAAAGAGGTAGCCTAATTTAGGGGGAATTTTATTTTACTCTCTGTATCCTCTGAGCTTCTGTTCAATACCTTTTCCTCCCACTAGAACTGACTCCATGAACTTTAAAGGGCAAATGAGAAACTGGTCTCTTGATTTGTTTTCACTTCACTCAAATTCAAAGGCACTGAGTAGTTTGCTTTTAGGATATATTAGTGCAAAAACACATCTAACATAAGTAGTGTAACATGATGGTCTCAGATTACTTAGGGTCAGAAAAATATTTGAATATATATCGTGGTCAGTTCCATGAAGGACAGCCTGACTGAAGTCTAGACTGTACTGGGTGACCACTTGCTAAGAAAGCCAGAAAGACCTAATTTGCCATTTTGGTGAGTGAGTGAGTCACTTTTTATCTAAATCAGATGTCTACAAGCTCTTTTCTCCAAGATGAGTTTGGCATAACCTTCTTCATTTTGCAAGCTCTGGAAGAATAGTGATCTATATATTTTTTCTCTCATTATCTGATATGTCCTAAGACCACTTAGTAATACTAACCAGCCAGGCTTCAGCCTCTCACTTAGCTATCCTAGATTTGACACAACCTTACAAAAGTGAAATGAGCCCTAGGAATAACTCTCCTAATGATGGAGTTCTCTCTTGCTATCCTTTAGAACCTCTGGTGAGAAGCAGGGGACATTTAACTCCATCACTCTTGGATTTGGAAAATAAATGTGATTTGTTTCCTAGGATGTTTGCATGACACAGAAGGCATGAAAGCAGCTATTTGCTATGAAGGAAATTCTTAAGTGGACTGAAGGCTCCTGAGAGATCAGATAAGATTCCTCTGGGTTGAATGAGGCAGAAATCATTGATGACCTTTCAATAAAGTTAACAAAAAAGTGTTCCACTTAGAGGACACAAAGGAGAAAGAAGGAAGCACAGTCAAGTTATGTCAAATTACATATTGGAAGAGAAATGTGTCAAAGGGTTAACAATAAAAAACAAGGTTAACAATAGATTTCCATGACTATGAAATAATGAATAAAATCTAATCTTCATTGTTTAATTTTTTTTTTGCTGCCTCTCCTGCCCCATGCCCCCACTTTTAATTTAAATACATACATTTTTAAACAAACTTAATGAAATATTTTCTTTTAAACAAGCAAATTGCTGAAAAACCCATCAAATTTGCATAAGTTGAATTCTTCGGGATGATTATCTCCTAAATACAACTTGATTAAAATAAAAAAAATTCTTATGTATGGATAGAAATAGTCAAAGAAGACAATGTCATGATAATTTCCAAAATGTATAGGCATCATGTTAAGGTTATAATTTTTTATTTCCAAATTGAATATATTTTTCAGATCATATATATTTTAAATAAAGACTGCTTAGCTTACTATAATACCTACAAGTAGAATTGCATATGACTACATAATTCAATCAAATGGACTGAGGTATATTTATCCAAAAATGCACTATACCTATGCAATATAAAAGAAAGCAAAAGCCTTCTTGGTTAGTTAAATGTATGAGCCAAATGTTGGATAATTTCTTGTTTCAATATCTAAGTGGAATCATTCAACCATACACAGATTGTCCAGCTTAAATCTCATCATTAAAATCTTGGAAGAAGATGACAGAATAGTTGTCAAGAATACAAATGAGTAATTTATTCTTGTATATAATTAATTTATGTTACACTCTTTTCTGAAAAAATATTTGAACTAAGCTCATATATAGCTCAAAAACTCATTTCTATTATTAACGGTTTCACAAACAACATCAGCTTTTATACTTAATTTAATTTCATTATTATGTTCTAAGGCAACTGTTTTTCTTTTGAAATATTAAAGAAGGAAGATGTCATATTGAGTGCATAACTTATCACCACAGCAGGTTCTGCAACTTTATTTTTTTGTAACATTTATTTTCTTGTCTTTTGGAAAATTCACAAGACATTCTCAATTCATAAATGAAATATTTTCATATTTTTAAAGCACCAACTTTATTTTTAAAAACCCTGATTATGTTCAAATTTATAAGCTGTCTTTATTATTTTTCTGCACATTAGTTTTAAATATGACAGCCAAAAAATAAGTACAATTCCTTAAGATGTCAAATAAGAGGCTGGAATATAGATTGCTCTAAAGAAATAATACAATAGACAACTTGATCCCCCCCCTCTTTTGACTTTGTTGTTGCTGTTATTGTGATGATTGGATGTCACACCTTTCTGGCCGTGCTTACATACTTTGATGTGGTGCTTATCGTAAATTGTACACTTTCCTTTCTGGTGTTCACACACATTTGGTTGCAGTGTGACCATTGCCTTATTGTGGCCCCAGAAATCATAAAGTGTGGGGGATTACGTCAAGCATATGGGTAGTGCCAGGGATCATCTGAAGGAAATAGCTCTACCACTGAGCTAAAAACAGTGCCCTCAATTTTGACATAATTTGCAAAGCATTCAACATAAGGAGGACCTAATTAAAATTTAAATTCTTCATCATACCTCTAATAATAATCAAAAGGTTTATTTTTGAGTATTCGGAAGAGTTTTTAGTCTAAAGAATGCCCCATTCACAGCTGCTGATTGAACATAGGCAAGTAAATTTGACCTTCACTCCTAAAATCCTTGTATTTACTAGCATTCCTCTAATTTTTTTTTATTTTATATTCTTGGGGCTGGAAAGATATAGCACAGTGGTAGGGCATTTGCCTTTCACATGGCTGATCCAGGATAGATGGTAGTTCGATTCCCGGCATCTTATATGGTCTCTTGAGCCTGCCAGGAGTGATTTCTGAGCACAGAGCCAGGAGAAATATATATATATTTCTTATTATTATGACTATGACCATTAGTTTACGTTCTGCATATGAAAGCTCTTTCTTTAATTAAAATAATTGTGAAAAGCCTACTCTTTTCAAGCTTCATTCTATTTTTCACATTAAAAATTTATTTTTTGCAATACTTTTAAAAATCAGTCTTTTACAGGTGCTTTAAAATGTTTGATCAAGGATAAATTCGCATGTGAACCTAAAGAAAGAACACATAATTTAAAACTACAGGCCTGGACTGATAATTCTTTGTCTGCCAATAGTTATATGACTGTAAATCACTCACAGCCTCTTGGAGACCTGGTTTCCACATATTTAAGGTGATTAAAATACTTATATCAAGGCTTATAATGAATGGGGTGCTGAAATGATAAAGTTCTCAAAGGTGCTTTGTGCAGTGAATTGCTAACACTATTGTTATCTTACCTCCACAATGTTTCTGACTTTCCCACTCCTCTGAGGCCTTTTACATCTATAATTGAATCTGCCACTTTCTCTTTGTTAATATTCTAAGTTTATGCTAAAAGCCCAAATGCAACCAGGGTTTGGAGCCCAAATATCAGTCCTTGATTCTCTCCCCGTTTATCTACAGGGCACAGCCAGAGTTCCAGGCAGGGAAGTGAGCAGTGGGGTGTGATGGTAGCCAAGACCAGAACATTGGAGAGACATGGGTCTGGAAGCAAATGCCGATGCAGGAAATAATCCACACATGCGGAACGTTTAGGAATTCCAACATGCAAGCCTTCCACTTCTAAAAAGCAGATAGCTTAGTGGAGGAAAGCCAGAAATACAAGAGAGTTTTCCTGAGACCTGTATTTTTTTTTTTTTAAGGAAGAATCAGACCACACTCTAGGGTGGAGAACAAGTGGTCTAAACACCAGTCCAAGGAGGTACATTTAAAAATGTTTCCAGCCAACGAGGCATATACTGAGTGGGGTGGCACCGAAATAATCCAATAGTGGGGCAAGCTGAACTTCAACAAAGGCAAATTAGGAAAGTTTGTAGAAGAGCTGGTAAGAATGAGAGCAATTTTATTGCAAAGTTCTTTGAAGCTATTCGAGTCACTCCGCTATAACTCTGTAAATGCAATAAACAACTTCAAAATATAATAATCCTGAGAAGCACACCAAGAGAACGAGAAAACTTCAATAGAGGCCTTTAAAAAATCTTAATAAGTGTCTCTGAGTTGTACTCTGTATGTGTTTATGAAGATAAACATATGGAAGGTCTTTTCGTTTCTTTTTTATTGTTATGGTGTTTGGCAGCCTGAGGCTACCAAGGCCACTCATAAAATGCTGGGCAGCATAGAAACAGGATGCTATGTGGCGACAAAGATCTCGAGGCATGGGTTTGAGCCATTTGAATCATATTCTTGTCTCCTAAAAATATTTTTATTTAACCAAGAATCTTCAGAAAGAGTCCCAATTCTTTTTATACAAACTTGCCAAGTTTAGAAATATTTTGTGAATTTTTCTACAAGGCATGACTTTAATGATCTGTTTTTCTTTTTTGCTTGGGTTTTATTTTCTGTTGTGAGCCTCACACCACAGTGTTTAGAACTGACTCCTGACTTTATACTCAGAAATCAATTCTTTCTTCCTTTCCACCCTCCTTCCCTTCCTTCCTTTCTACCCTCCTCCCTCCTTTCCTCCCTCAATCCCTCCCTCTCCGTCTCTCCCTCCCTTCCTTTTTCCTACCTTCCTTCTTCCTTCCTTCCTTCCTTTCTTCCTCCCTCCCTCCCTCTCTTTCTCCCTTCCTTTTCATTCCTCTCTTCCTTCATTCCTCTCTTCTTCCCTTCCTTCATCCCTTTCTCCTCTCCTCCCTTCCTCCTTCCCTTCCTTTCTTTCTCATATTTAAGGTAAGGGTTTCACATATATAAGGTAAACACTCTACCCCTGAATTACACCCCAAGTATGACACATATTTGAAAAAGAGGAATGAGGGAACCAGAGTGATAGTACATAGGTAGGGTGTTTACTTGTAGGTGGCAGACCCAGATTCAATCCGGGGCATCTCATATGGTCCACTGAGCCTCAGGAGTGGACCAAAAACAAATAAAAGAAACAGAATTGGAATATGTACAGTGATTTCAAGATTTGCACTAGATCAGTAGTAAGCAAAACAACTTGCCATTTATCTAAGTATAGGCACATATCAATGGAATTTTAGAACTAGTTCAGAAGCCAGACACATATCTACACAGACAATGAATTATGACTCATAAGTTCAAATCCTGCAGTTTGCTGTTCTATGGATCAATCTGGAAAGTGCTATGTTGAGTGAAATGAATCAAAGGGAGAAAGACATCTATCAAATGTCTTACATAGATTATAAAGAAACATAGTAAGGGAATTTAAAAATAGCCAGTTAGAGCAGATGCAGAGACTCTTCTACTAAAGTGAGTTTGCTAAATGCAGAGTGAGAGGGAATTTATGTACAATGGGAGGGGGATGCGACCTTCTGGAGTTGTAGTGTAGCAAATTCATCAGCCTAGAACTATTCCTTGGTATTGCAAATCATGGCGCTTCTTCTACATTTCAATAGTTTGAATAAAGTAGACCATATACATTGCTAATTGATCTTCAACAAAGAAGTCTCAATAGCATCTCAATAAGAAAAACATGATCAATCTTTTCTTGAATTGGCATTGGTCAAACTGATTATCATCTATGAAAATTCAGGCTTCATCTGAGATCCCCCTCCCATATTCTCTGGGGTCTTGAGCATTTGGGCAGTGATAAGGGAGGTAACAAGATGCACTAAAACCATAGCAGTCAATGAAAAATAATATGGGAGTGGGAGGAGGAAATAAACATCAGACTGGAAATGGAATAGGGGTGGTGGAGGATAAGATCATACATAGGCACTTTGGTGGTGATGGGGGGCAATGACTTTGCGCAGCAATACCAGAAGAATGAATTATTGTAATCCTAATGTAATGCTATCACCTAGAATATAATAAAAGTTTGATAGTACATATTTTGATCTTTTCTCATGCTACATACAAAAGTTAAATTGAAATGAACCATAGCTTCAAGTGTAAAAGCAATAGCTATTGGAGAGGGCAGTGGGATACAGCAACTATAATACGTTGTAGAAGACAATAGGAGAAAAATCCTGGCAAAAATCTTGTTTAAAAGGGTATTAAGTAAGACACACACACACACAAACAAAAACAAGGAATCTTGGTACAACAAGTAGGAAGTTAGCTTTGCATGCAAAACCAGATTTAATTTCCTGCATTCAGTATGATCCCACCCAAGCCAGCCAGGGGTAAATCCTTAGTACAGAGCCTGGAGTAATTCCTGACCACTGACAGGTATCATCCCCAAACAAAACAAGTATGAAATCTCAAAGTAAAATTTGATAAACTGGACAAAAATAAAAACTTTTACTCTAAATAAAATGTAAAGAAAATGGAAAGATAAATCACATACAAAGATAAATTGTTTACAAAGTATATATCTTATAAATAACATATGTACCAATTTAAAAGAATTCACTACACAATAATAAGGCAACTTGATAAAATTTAAAGATGAACAAACACCCAGAGTATGTCAGAACTTTGTACAATAGTTCTCTGATCACCATGCCATACTGCCAGTTGGAGAAATCCTTATGTACTTCTTTATACTCACTGTATAATCTAGTATTACTACTCTGAGGCATTTATCCAAGAGAAATCTAAGTTTAGCAGAAATCCACATGGTGTTTTATGCTTACATGTCCATTGCAGAAGTAGCCATATTTTTAAAAATGTGGAGAGAAAAAACTGGAACAAATCCAAATATCTACAGCCGTTGCATCCATTACATGGATAAATGATGGCATATCCTCACTGTGAGATACTGCCCTATAAAAAAGAAAGAAAAAGCAAAAGGTTCCAATTACATATTCTCACTAATGGATGAATCTGAATGCAATTTTATAAGTGGAAAAAGTCAGAGACAACAAACCCATATTTCTTATTGCACGTACATGAAATTCTGAAAAATGTAGTATCATCACAGGCACTCCCTGTCCATTTTTCCTGGGACTGAGATGGTAACAAAAATTCAAGGCAAAAGAGAAAGCAGAATGTGGTGGATGATGGAATTGTTCCATGTCTTGATTGTCATGCTAGCTTTAGGATCATATACATGACAGAATTCCCAGAACTGTCTAATTCAAATAAATGTCTTGGATGTCATTTACAGCCCAGTGTAGCTAATTCAAATGACAACGGCAACCAAGCTTTAAAGAGACAGACAACCAGACAAATGTGTATCAAGAGAGAGCAAAAGTTGGACCAGATGATATCACAAAGTAAGATATTCTTACTTGTTGCCAGATAAGATATTCTATTCTTATTGCCAACTGTAAAATAAAAATATCCATGAGCTGGTGTGGTGAGACTGCCCCAGGCACCATGTTTCTAACTCCTTATGTGGATGGGCCTGATGAAGCAGGGTAGTGGAGGACTTTGCCATATGCTCTCACTCCCAAGCCCCCACACAGATTTCTTTCTTTATTCAAACCAACTCCCAATCTTAGGTGGAGGAAAGTCAAGTCATATCTAAAAGCAACTGTCTAGTGGGTTTTTACATCTCAGAGGAAGAGGTTAGGGAAAAAGGAAGTTAAGGAAAAACTTGTTTAGGCTTTTACCTAGGTTCACCTGTGAGAACCAAAGCTCCCTGGGCTTAGGACCAAGGTGGTCATAAAGCCATTGTAAAATATTTTTCCACTCTGTAACTTCCCCATAGGCAGAAGGTGTTAGCCTAAAGATAAAACCGAAATATGTACCCTGTAAAGGGCAGGGTCCTCCCTGTTCAACTGAAATAGAGAAACTAGGTGGATCTAAATGTTCCATCAGATAAAGACATGTTCCACCAAACAAGGACCAGACAAGGACACAAAGTAGAGTAAGCAATAAGTTGAGACATTATCTTTCAGTATGATGTGATTCCTGACGTAATTTTTGTTCAAGTGGATGAAATGCTTGCATTTTTGTATCAACCAATGGAATGCTTAAGTTGTTGAAGCCTGTAAAGCTCTTTCTTTCTCTGTGTGTCTCTTTGTCTCTCTCTATCTCTCTCTATCATCCATCCATCCATCTATCTATCTATCTATCTATCTATCTATCTATCTATCTATCTATCTATCTATCTATCAATCATCTATCTATCTATCTATCTATCTATCTATCTATCTATCTATCTATCTATCTATCTATCATCTATCTATGTTCTGTTTACAGATGTAACTTGGGGTCATTGTCAAGACTCCTTTAGTTGAATGAGACTTGGACCTGGACTAATTGAATAAACTCCCTTTTGCATCTTGCATTATCAGAAGTGGGTGGTTTTTGACTCTCAGAGCCAACTTGGATGTCAACTCAAACCCTAACACACCTTACAGCCAACTACAGCAACAGTAAAAGTATAATTGCAGAGAGAGTTAAGAAATTTAAGTAAAGGGCTTAAAGTGTTGTCTTTCATGTGACCAGTTTGATTTCCATTATTAGATGGTCTCTCCATCATCTTGGGGTGTGGCCCTGTATATCCCTTTGCTCTGAGAAGTTCTTGAGAACTGTTTCATCATTGGATCTGCTGGGAATATCCCGGAAGGAATTTCTGGGCATTGAGTTCTGCTGGCCAGTGTATGTCACTCAATTTACATTTTTAAAGTCATTAAACAAGTATTTGTATTTTTGTTTTTAAATTAAATCACTGTGAGATACAGAATTAAAAAGTTATTGTTAGTTGAGTTTCTATCATACAATGTTCTAATACTTACCTCTTCACTAGTGTTTCTTTCCCACTACCAATTTCACTGATTTCCCTCCTATCTCCTCATGTCCATCCTTACTTCTACCCTAGTCCTACCCCATCTGTCATTCTCTTGGCCACATATGGCATATGGCAAAAAACAAAAAACAAAAACAAAACAAAAAAAAATGGTGGATAAGGAGTGTGGGAGCCCATGTGAGTCTGGCAGTCTACCTTCCTTTGGAAGCTGTGGGCATATAGAAAGCCTTTCTTGAATGTTTTGTATTTAACAGTGACCTGCAGGCATGGATTGATCTAGCGTTAGGGATATTTCTCACTGAGTCCAACTTCAGCTGAATGGAGCAGCAGATACTACAGGGGAAGGCAAGAAGTTCTCCTCATTTCTAGGGGTGCAGCCTCCCTGGGTTTCTGCACATGGATTCCTCTCCACCAGGGTGTGGAGAACACCCTGCAAATGTTTCTATCCTTCCTCCACCTCTGGCTTGGGGAATGGTCAAACTTTATTTGATTGAGATATTGATTGATGAGATAGATATTTTCTGCATTTGGAAATTTTTGAGCAATTCCTGCAAAGTTACACAGCATTTTTGTTGACCTGGATGTGACATCAGAAAAGAATGAAATTGTACACTCTTAAGAAAGTTATTCCCAAAGAGGTCCTGGCCACACTGGCCTTAAGCATTTGTGACCTAGGTTTGAGCATCCATCCACCAGGAATTCCACCAGGAGCAAGCCCATGGCTATTACAAAATGGCAACAAAAATATGACCAGGTGTTTTATTTATTATCTATTGTTATTTGTGTCTGGCTATAACTAGATGATAGTTGAAAACAATAGAAAAACCAGAGAAAGGAAAACTCACTTAACCTCAGTTATGTATCCTACAATATTTACAAAAGACATTTTGTGTCTAGATTAACTCTATATTAAAGAAAAAAATTTCGAAAAGAGAGAGAAAGAGAGATGAGAGAGAGAAGTAAAATGCCTGCCCAAAGGCAGGTGGGAGAGGGTGAGTAGGAGAGAAACTGAGACATTGGCGGTGGAAAACATGTACTAGAGAAGTCCGTTGTACGTTGTACGACTTTAATTCAAACAACTATATCTGTAAATAAAAACCAATAATAATTGTATTATGAAAAAACTAATAATCACGGGGTTTAATTTTTTAAAGCAAAGCAAAGCTTTATTCCATCAACCAACAAGTTACAAACTGACAAAGCAGGACCATGTCCCACAGGAAATGACCCCTCAGAGATCACAAGCCAGATAGGGATAGAAGCAGAAAAAGATCAATTTTAAGCAATTGACTAGTAATATAAATTAATGAGTCCTCATGTTGGTAGGGGGATGGTGAGGCCTTTCTCGACTCAGCCCGGCTCCTGCAGCCCCTACCTGGTGGGTCTGAAGGTTGCGGGGTGACAGTGGAGAAATTCCCAAAGCAGTCAGATGAAGTTTTAGGAGAAATCCAGCTTTATTACAAGGCCCTAATCACCATGTGCCATATGGCTTCTAAACTAAGCAGACTCTTTCATGCTGCCACCTCTCTGCTTCTTCTCTGGCTCTCTCTGGTTCCCTTTTAGATGTTCTGGCTTTCTTGCTGCCTCTCTCTTCTCTCTCTAACTCTCTTTATCCCCTCCTCCCCAGGCAGACTCTTTCATTCTCCCATTCCAGGTGTGGGCATTTCTGATCATTTATTTATTTATTTATTTATTTATTTATTTATTCATTTATGAACATGTCCCTGCTAAATTTATCAGGACATTTACCTTTTACTCAATAAACTCTAGGAAATCATTAATGTTCTTCTCAATGTGTATGTTGACAGTTGCCTTTGCTTATGGTTATTAATGATGCATTCCATCCAATTCTAGTTTTGTTTTATTGATGATAATAATAACAATTATTATTATAGCACTAAAATTCTAATACTATAAAAAATTTGCCACTCTTTGACTTGTACCATGTTTGTTTTTATTTGGCAGTCAAGAAAGTATTGGGATTCAAAAGCAACTTTTCCCCATAACTAGCTCTAGTAGAGTTAGGAATTGTCAAAGGGCCTCTACGTTATTTCTCAAAGAAAACATATGTTTGTAAATCCACATTTTCTAGCAACTTTCATCTTTCAGAGGTCTGAGCAACTTAGCAAATTCAAGGGCAATCACAATCTTTCATGCTTAAAATGTTTCATTGAGGTTTGATGATGATGTTTCTAAAGACTTATGGTATGGTGAATTCTATTTATCCTTACAATGCTCATCTCTTCACATTCCTTACTAGTGTAGCTAAAATTGTTTTTCTTTTTTTTTTTTTTTTTGGTTTTTGGGCCACACCCTGTGACGCTCAGGGGTTACTCCTGGCTATGCGCTCAGAAGTTGCTCCTGGCTTCTTGGGGGGACCATATGGGATGCCGGGGGATCGAACCACGGTCCGTCCTAGGCTAGCGCAGGCAAGGCAGGCACCTTACCTCCAGCGCCACCGCCCGGCCCCTAAAATTGTTTTTCATTGCCAACTGTCATGGCAAAGAGAGAAAAGAATTCTCAATCATGTAAACCATTTTTCTTTAGTCATATGAATAAAGCAGGTCTTGGGCTTTGCAAAAACAACAACACCAACACCAGCACCACAAATGTACAATAACCTTAAAGAATCTTTTTTTCCCTCAAGGTTGTCCCCAGTTACAAAAAATAAGGCTGACTTTGGATCACCCACTTTATTTGTATCTGAGACATTTGTGTGATGGACATAAAATAAAGACAGAGATGGGACAGGGGAAGTAAATATATTTTGGATCCCTGAGTAAAATGAATCATCAGAATGTGTTGAGATAAATATGCAGAACAGAATCTCCAATATTTATTCTGGCCATGTACAAGAAAAGCTCAGAGATCCTTAATGTAGGCATCCATGACCTTAGCGCCAAGTGTCTATTAAGTAACTAAAGTTTATGAAAGCACAAGTTATTGACAGCTGGTGAATCACAAAAGAATGAGGTTATACCCAGTGAAAAATATATAGCAATAGTGATTATAATTCTGGGCAAATATGTAAATTACACCATACCAAAAATAACTGAAGCAACTGGCTAGATGAAGGTAAATGGGCTGTTGTTGACCTCATATTTAAGACCTCATTAGTTTCTATTCCTTAATTTTATTGTACAAAAAAATTGGCACAAAATCTATTTACTATTTTATCGGAATAAAACACAAAATAATTTCAACTTCAGTGCATATTAAGTGACTCTGGCTTAGCGTTATGCAGAACAAAGCTATTAAATTTGGGTTTGCTTCTTGAGAATTATAAAAATAATATTCATCAACACTTATGGAGCTCTTCCTATGTGTTAAGCAGCATTCTAAGGACTTCACTTGATTATCTCATTTAGTTCTCTTAATTACTCTATGAAGTAAAGATTATAAGCATTATTTCATTTTCAAGATGAAATCCCATGGCTTCCCAAGCTGCAACAACTGGCCCAAGGTCCTGTAACTAGAGGTTCAGAGTCAACATTAA